>NC_054485.1:62368380-62437048 GCF_017639515.1 Carcharodon carcharias
AGTGCTGAATGAGGCAGTGCTGGATGAGACAACACTGGATGAGGCAGTGCTGCATGAGGCAGCGCAAGTTGAGACAGTGCTGGGTGAGGCAGTGCTGGTTGAGCTAGTGCTGGATGAGGCAGTGCTGGATGAGGCAGTGCTGGGTGAGGCAGTGCTGGATGAGGCAGTGCTGGAAGAGGCAGTGCTGGGTGAGGCGGTGCAGGATGAGGGAGTGCTGGGTGAGGCAGTGATGGATGAGGCTGTGCTGGTTGAGGAAGTGCTGGGTCAGGCAGTGCTGGGTGAAGCAGTGCTGGGTGAGGCAGTGCTGAATGGGGAAGTGCTGGGTGAGGCAGTGCAGGATGAAGCAGTGATGGTTGAGGCAGTGCTGGATGAGGCAGTGCTGGATGAGGCAGTGCTGCGTCAGGCAGTGCTGGGTAAGGCGGTGCTGGGTGAGGCAGATCTGAATGAGGCAGTGCTGGGTGAGGAAGTGTTGGATGAGACAACGCTGGATGAGGCAGTGCTGCATGAGGGCAGCGCAAGTGAGACAGTGCTGGGTGAGGCAGTGCTGGTTGAGGTAGTGCTGGCTGAGCTAGTGCTGGATGAGGCAGTGCTGGATGAGGCAGTGCTCGATGAGGCGTTGCGGGATGAGGCAGTGCTGGGTAAGGCAGTGCTGGGTGAGGCAGTGCTGGATGAAGCAGTGGTGGGTGAGGAAGTGCTGAGCGAGACTGTGCTGGGCAAGGCATTTCTGGTTGACGTAGTGCTGGAAGAGGCAGTGCTGGGTGAGGCGGGGCGGGGTGCGTCAGGACTAGGTGAGGCAGTGCTGGGTGAGTCAGTCCTAGTTGAGGCAGTGCTGGGTGAGGCATTGCAGGATGAGGCAGTGCTTGGTGAGACAGTGCTGGGTGAGGCAGTGCAGGGTGAGGCAGTGCTGGTTGAGGCAGTGCTGGGTGAGCCAGTGCTGAGTGAGGCGGTGATGGATGAGGCAGTGCAGGTTGAGGAAGTGCTGGGTGAGGCAGTGTGGGTGAGGCAGTGCTGAATGGGGAAGTGCTGGGTGAGGCAGTGCAGGATGAGGCCGTGTTGGTTGAGGCACTGCTGGATGAGGCAGAGTTGGTTGAGGCAGTGCTGGATGAGGCAGTGCGGTGTCAGGCAGTGCTCGGTGAGGCGGTGCTGGGTGAGGCAGTTCTGAATGAGGCAGTGCAGGGTGAGGCAGCGCAAGTTGAGACAGTGCTGGGCGAGGCAGTGCTTGTTGAGATAGTGCTGTTTGAGGTAGTGCTGGATGAGGCAGTGCTGCGTGAGGCAGTGCTGGATGAGGCAGTGCTGGATGAGGCAGTGCTGGGTGAGGCAGTGCTGGGTGAGGCAGTGCTGGATGAGGCAGTGCTTGGTGAGGTGGTGCTGGGTGAGGTAGTGCTGGATGAGGCATTGCTGGATGAGGTAGTGCTGGATGAAGCAATTCTGGGTGAGGCAGTGCTGAGTGAGGCAGTGCTGGGAGAGGCGGTGCTGAGTGAGGCAGTGCTGGGAGAGGCAGTGCTGGGTGAGGTGGTGCTGGGTGAGGCAGTGCTGAGTGAGGCAGTGCTGGGAGAGGCAGTGCTGGGAGAGGCGGTGCTGGGTAAGGTGGTGCAGGGCGAGGTGGTGCTGGAAGAGGCGGTGCAGGTTGAGACAGTGCTGGGTGAAGCATTGCTGGGGGAGGGGGAGCTGGGAGAGGCAGTGCTGGGTGAGGCGGTGGTGAGTGAGGCAGTGCTGGGTGAGGGGGTGCTGGGTGAAGCATTGCCATTGCTGGGTGAGGCAATGCTGGATGACGCTGTGCTGGGTGAGGCAAAATTGGGCGAGGCGGTACAGTGTGAGGCAGTGCTGTATGGCAGTGCTGTTCGAGACAGTGATGAGTAATGCAGTGCTGAATGAGGCAGTGCTGGATGAGGCAGTGCTGGATGAGGCACGGTTGGTTGAGGCAGTGCTGGATGAGGCAGTGCTGGATGAGGCACAGTAGGTTGAGGAAGTGCTGGATGAGGCAGTGCTGGATGAGGCACGGTTGGTTGAGGAAGTGCTGGATGAGGCAGTGTTGATTGAGGCACTGCTTAATGAGGCAGTGGTGGGTGAGGCAGTGCTGGATGAGGCAGTGCTGGATGAGGCAGTGCTGCGTGAGGCAGTGCAGGATGAGGCAGTGCTGTTCGAGGCAGTGCTGGGTGAGGCAGTGCTGGATGAGGCAGTACTGGATGAGACAGTGCTGGATGAGGCAGTGCTGGATGAGGCAGTGCTGGGTGAGGCAGTGCTGCGTCAGGCAGTGCAGGATGAGGCAGTGCTGGCTGAGGCAGTGCTGGATGAGGCAGTGCAGGATGAGGCAGTGGTGGGTGAGGAGGTGCTGAGCGAGATTGTGCTGGGCAAGGCATTTCTGGTTGACGCAGTGCTGGAAGAGGCAGTGCTGGAAGAGGCGGGGCGGGGTGAGTCATTCCTAGGTGAGGCAGTGCTGGGTGAGGCAGTGCAGGATGAGGCAGTGCTGGTTGAGGTATTGCTTTTTGAGGCAGTGCTGCATGAGGCAGCGCTGGGTGAGGCAGTGCTGAAAGGGGAACTGCTGGGTGAGGCAGTGCTGGATGAGGAAGTGCTGGTGAGGCAATGCTGCTTGAGGCAGTGCTGGATGAGGCAGTGCTGGATGAGACAGCACTGGATGAGACAGTGTTGGTTGAGGCAGTGCTGGATGATGCAGTGTTGGTTGAAGCACTGCTGGATGAGGCAGTGCTGGTGAAGCAGTGCTGGTTGAGGCAGTGCTAGATGAGGCAGTGCTGGATGAGGCAGTGTTGGTTGAGGCAGTGCTGGATGAGGCAGTGCTGGGTGAGGCAGTGCTGGATGAGGAAGCGCAAGTTCAGACAGTTCTGGGTGAGGCAGTGCTGGTTGAGATAGTGCTGGTTGAGGTAGTGTGGATGAGGCAGTGCTGGATGAGACAACGCTGGATGAGGCAGTGCTGCATGAGGCAGCGCAAGTTGAGACTGTGCTGGGTGATGCAGTGCTGGATGAGGTAGTGCTGGTTGAGCTAGTGCTGGATGAGGCAGTGCAGGATGAGGCAGTGCTGGGTGAGGCAGTGCTGGATGAGGCAGTGCTGGAAGAGGCAGTGCTGGGTGAGGCGGTGCGGGGTGAGTCAGTCCTAGGTGAGGAAGTGCTGGGTGAGGCAGTGCTGGGTGAGGTGGTGCTGGGTGAGGCATTGCTGAGTGAGGCAGAGCTGGATGAGGCAGTACTGGATGAGGCAGTGCTGGGTGAGGCAGTGGTGGGTGAGGAAGTGCTGGGTGAGGCAATGGTGGTTGAGGCAGTGTTGTTTGAGGCAGTGCTGGATGAGGCAGTGTTGGTTGAGGCACGGCTGGATGAGGCAGTGGTGCGTCAGGCAGTGCTGGGTGAGGCAGATCTGAATGAGTCAGTGCTAGGTGAGGAAGTGCTGGGTGAGGCAGTGCTGGAAGAGGCAGTGCTGGGAGAGGCAGTGTTGGGTGAGGTGGTGCTGGGTGAGGCAGTGCTGGAAGAGGCACGGTTGGTTGAGGCGGTGCTGGATGAGGCAGTGTTGATTAAGGCACTGCTGAATGAGGCAGTGGTGGGTGAGGCAGTGCTGGATGAGGCAGTGCTGGATGAGGCAGTGCTCGTCAGGCAGTGCAGGTTGAGGCAGTGCTGCTCGAGGCAGTGCTGGGTGTGGGAGTGCTGGATGAGGCAGTACTGGATGAGGCAGTGCTGGGTGAGGCAGTGGTGGGTGAGGCAGTGCTGGGTGAGGCAATGGTGGTTGAGGCAGTGTTGGTTCAGGCAGTGCTCGATGAGGCAGTGTTGGTTGAGGCACGGCTGGATGAGGCAGTGGTAAGTCAGGCAGTGCTGGGTGAGGCAGATCTGAATGAGGCAGTGCTGGGTGAGGAAGTGCTGGATGAGACAACGCTGGATGAGGCAGTGCTGCATGAGGCAGCGCAAGTTGAGACAGTGCTGGGTGAGGCAGTGCTGGTTGAGGCAGTGCTGGTTGAGCTAGTGCTGGATGATGCAGTGCTGGATGAGGCAGTGCTGGGTGAGGCAGTGTTGAATGAGGCAGTGCTGGATGAGGCAGTGCTGGGTAAGGCTGTGCTGGGTGAGGCAGTGCTGGATGAAGCAGTGGTGGGTGAGGAAGTGCTGAGCGAGACAGTGTTGGGCAAGGCATTTCTGGTTGACGCAGTGCTGGAAGAGGCAGTGCTGGGTGAGGCGGGGCGGGGTGAGTCACTCCTAGGTGAGGCAGTGCTGGGTGAGTCAGTCCTAGCTGAGGCAGTGCTGGGTGAGGCAGTGCAGGATGAGGCAGTGCTGGGTGAGGCAGTGCAGGGTGAGGCAGTGCTGGTTGAGGCAATGCTGGGTGAGCCAGTGCTGAGTGAGGCGGTGATGGATGAGGCAGTGCAGGTTGAGGAAGTGCTGGGTGAGGCAGTGCTGGGTGACGCAGTGCTGGGTGAAGCAGTGCTGGGTGAGGCAGTGCTGAATGGGGAAGTGCTAGGTGAGGCAGTGCTGGGTGAGGCAGTGCTGGGTGAGGTAGTGCTGGATGAGGCAGTGCTGGATGAAGCAGTGCAGGGTGAGGCAGTGGTGGGTGAGGCAGTGCTAAATGAGGCAGTGCTGGGAGAGGCACAGCCGGATGACGCAGTGGTGGGAGAGGCAGTGCTGGATGAGGCAGTGCTGGATGAGGAAGTGCTGCGTCAGGCAGTGCAGGATGAGGCAGTGCTGGGTGAGGTAGTGCTGGATGAGGCAGTGCTGGATGAGGCAGTGCTGGGTGAGGCAGTGTTGGTTGAGGCAGTGCTGGATGAGGCAGTGCTGGGAGAGGCACTGCTGGATGGGGCAGTGGTGCGTCAGGCAGTGCTTGGTGAGGCAGATCTGAATGAGGCAGTGCTGGGTGAGGAAGTGATGGGTGAGGCGGTGCTGGATGAGGGAGTGCTGGGTGAGGCGGTGCTGGATGAGGCAGTGCTGGGTAAGGCTGTGCTAGGTGAGGCAGTGCTGGATGAAGCAGTGGTGGTTGAGGAAGTGCTGAGCGAGACAGTGCTGGGCAAGGCCTTTCTGGTTGACGCAGTGCTGGAAGAGGCAGTGCTGGGTGAGGCGGGGCAGGGTGAGTCAGTCCTAGGTGAGGCAGTGCTGGGTGAGTCAGTCCTAGGTGAGGCAGTGGTGGGTGAGGCAGTGCAGGGTGAGGCAGTGCTGGTTGAGGCAATGCTGGGTGAGCCAGTGCTGAGTGAGGCGGTGATAGATGAGGCAGTGCAGGTTGAGGAAGCGCTGGGTGAGGCAGTGCTGGGTGAGGCAGTGCTGAGTGAAGCAGTGCGGGGTGAGGCAGTGCTGAATGGGGAAGTGCAAGGTGAGGCAGTGCTGGGTGAGGCAGTACTTGGTGAGGTAGTGCTGGATGAGGCAGTTCTGGGTGAGGCAGTGCAGGGTGAGGCAGTGCTGGGTGAGGCAGTCTGAATGAGGCAGTGCTGGGATAGGCACTGCTGGATGATGCAGTGGTGAGTGAGGCAGTGATGGATGAGGCAGTGCTGCGTCAGGCAGTGCAGGATGAGGCAGTGCTGGGTGAGGTAGTGCTGGATGAGGCAGTGCTGGATGAGGCAGTGCTGGGTGAGGCAGTGCTGGACGAGGCAGTGCTGAAAGAAGCAGTGCAAGGAGAGGCACTGCTGGATGAGGCAGTGGTGGGTGAGGCAGTGCTGGATGAGGCAATGCTGGATGAGGCAGTGCTGCGTCAGGCAGTGCAGGATGAGGCAGTGCTGGGTGAGGCAGTGCTGGATGAGACAGTGCTGTAAGAGGCAGTGCTGCTTGAGGCGGTGCGGGCTGAGTCAGTACTAGGTGAGGAAGTGCTGGGTGAGGCAGTGCTGGGTGAGGTGGAGCTGGGTGAGGCAGTGCTGAGCGGGGCAGTGCTGGAAGACGCAGTGCTGGGAGAGGCAGTGCTGGGTGAGGTGGTGCTGGGTGAGGCAGTGCTGGAAGAGGCACGGTTGGTTGAGGCGGTGCTGGATGAGGCAGTGTTGATTAAGGCACTGCTGAATGAGGCAGTGGTGGGTGAGGCAGTGCTGGATGAGGCAGTGCTGGATGAGGCAGTGCTCGTCAGACAGGGCAGGTTGAGGCAGTGCTGCTCGAGGCAGTGCTGGGTGTGGGAGTGCTGGATGAGGCAGTACTGGATGAGGCAGTGCTGGGTGAGGCAGTGGTGGGTGAGGCAGTGCTGGGTGAGGCAATGGTGGTTGAGGCAGTGTTGGTTGAGGCAGTGCTGGATGAGGCAGTGTTGGTTAAGGCACGGCTGGATGAGGCAGTGGTAAGTCAGGCAGTGCTGGGTGAGGCAGATCTGAATGAGGCAGTGCTGGGTGAGGAAGTGCTGGATGAGACAACGCTGGATGAGGCAGTGCTGCATGAGGCAGCGCAAGTTGAGACAGTGCTGGGTGAGGCAGTGCTGGTTGAGGCAGTGCTGGTTGAGCTAGTGCTGGATGAGGCAGTGCTGGATGAGGCAGTGCTGGGTGAGGCAGTGTTGAATGAGGCAGTGCTGGATGAGGCAGTGCTGGGTGAGGCGGTGCTGGATCAGGGAGTGCTGGGTGAGGCGGTGCTGGATGAGGCAGTGCTGGGTAAGGCTGTGCTGGGTGAGGCAGTGCTGGATGAAGGAGTGGTGGGTGAGGAAGTGCTGAGCGAGAAAGTGTTGGGCAAGGCATTTCTGGTTGACGCAGTGCTGGAAGAGGCAGTGCTGGGTGAGGCGGGGCGGGGTGAGTCACTCCTAGGTGAGGCAGTGCTGGGTGAGTCAGTCCTAGCTGAGGCAGTGCTGGGTGAGGCAGTGCAGGATGAGGCAGTGCTGGGTGAGGCAGTGCAGGGTGAGGCAGTGCTGGTTGAGGCAATGCTGGGTGAGCCAGTGCTAAGTGAGGCGGTGATGGATGAGGCAGTGCAGGTTGAGGACGTGCTGGGTGAGGCAGTGCTGGGTGACGCAGTGCTGGGTGAAGCAGTGCTGGGTGAGGCAGTGCTGAATGGGGAAGTGCTAGGTGAGGCAGTGCTGGGTGAGGCAGTGCTAGGTGAGGTAGTGCTGGATGAGGCAGTGCTGGATGAAGAAGTGCAGGGTGAGGCAGTGGTGGGTGAGGTAGTGCTGAATGAGGTAGTGCTGGGAGAGGCACTGCCGGATGACGCAGTGGTGGGAGAGGCAGTGCTGGATGAGGCAGTGCTGGATGAGGCAGTGCTGCGTCAGGCAGTGCAGGATGAGGCAGTGCTGGGTGAGGTAGTGCTGGATGAGGCAGTGCTGGATGAGGCAGTGCTGGGTGAAGCAGTGTTGGTTGAGGCAGTGCTGGATGAGGCAGTGCTGGGAGAGGCACTGCTGGATGGGGCAGTGGTGCGTCAGGCAGTGCTGGGTGAGGCAGATCTGAATGAGGCAGTGCTGGGTGAGGAAGTGCTGGATGAGACAACGCTGGATGAGGCAGTGCTGCATGAGGCAGCGCAAGTTGAGACAGTGCTGGGTGAGGCAGTGCTGGTTGAGGCAGTGCTGGATGAGCTAGTGCTGGATGAGGCAGTGCTGGATGAGGCAGTGCTGGGTGAGGCAGTGCTGGATGAGGCAGTGCTGGAAGAGGCAGTGGTGGGTGAGGCGGTGCTGGATGAGGGAGTGCTGGGTGAGGCGGTGCTGGATGAGGCAGTGCTGGGTGAGGCAGTGCTGGGTAAGGCAGTGTTGGGTGAGGCAGAACTGGATGAAGCAATGGTGGGTGAGGAAGTGCTGAGCGAGACAGTGCTGGGCAAGGCATTTCTGGTTGACGCAGTGCTGGAAGAGGCAGTTCTGGGTGAGGCGGGGCGGGGTGAGTCAGTCCTAGGTGAGGCAGTGCTGGGAGAGTCAGTCCTAGGTGAGGCAGAGCTGGGTGAGGCAGTGCAGGATGAGGCAGTGCTGGGTGAGGCAGTGCTGGTTGAGGCAGTGCTGGGTGAGCCAGTGCTGAGTGAGGCGGTGATAGATGAGGCAGTGCAGGTTGAGGAAAAGCTGGGTGAGGCAGCGCTGGGTAAGGCAGTGCTGAATGGGGAAGTGCTAGGTGAGGCAGTGTTGGGTGAGGCAGTGCTGGGTGAGGTAGTGCAGGATGAGACAGTGCTTGATGAGGCAGTGCTGGGTGAGGCAGTGGTGGGTGAGGCAGTGCTGAATGAGGCAGTGCTGGGAGAGGCACTGCTGGATGATGCAGTGGTGGGTGAGGCAGTGCTGGATGAGGCAGTGCTGGATGAGGCAGTGCTGCGTCAGGCAGTGCAGGATGAGACAGTGCTGGGTGAGGTAGTGCTGGATGAGGCAGTGCTGGATGAGGCAGTGCTGGGTGAGGCAGTGCTGGACGAGGCAGTGCTGAATGAGGCAGTGCTGGATGAGGCAGTGGTGGGTGAGGCAGTGCTGGATGAGGCAATGCTGGATGAGGCAGTGCTGCGTCAGTCAGTGCAGGATGAGACAGTGCTGGGTGAGGCAGTGCTGGATGAGACAGTGCTGGAAGAGGCAGTGCTGGGTGAGGCGGTGCGGGCTGAGTCAGTACTAGGTGAGGAAGTGCTGGGTGAGGCAGTGCTGGGTGAGGTGTAGCTGGGTGAGGCAGTGCTGAGCGGGGCAGTGCTGGAAGAGGCAGTGCTGGGAGAGGCAGTGCTGGGTGAGGTGGTTCTAGGTGAGGCAGTGCTGGAAGAGGCACGGTTGGTTGAGGCGGTGCTGGATGAGGCAGTGTTGATTGAGGCACTGCTGAATGAGGCACTGGTGGGTGAGGCAGTGCTGGATGAGGCAGTGCTGGATGAGGCAGTGGTGGGTGAGGCAGTGCTGAATGAGGCAGTGCTGGGAGAGGCACTGCTGGATGATGCAGTGGTGGGTGAGGCAGTGCTGGATGAGGCAGTGCTGGATGAGGCAGTGCTGCGTCAGGCAGTGCAGGATGAGACAGTGCTGGGTGAGGTAGTGCTGGATGAGGCAGTGCTGGATGAGGCAGTGCTGGGTGAGGCAGTGCTGGACGAGGCAGTGCTGAATGAGGCAGTGCTGGATGAGGCAGTGGTGGGTGAGGCAGTGCTGGATGAGGCAATGCTGGATGAGGCAGTGCTGCGTCAGGCAGTGCAGGATGAGACAGTGCTGGGTGAGGCAGTGCTGGATGAGACAGTGCTGGAAGAGGCAGTGCTGGGTGAGGCGGTGCGGGCTGAGTCAGTACTAGGTGAGGAAGTGCTGGGTGAGGCAGTGCTGGGTGAGGTGGAGCTGGGTGAGGCAGTGCTGAGCGGGGCAGTGCTGGAAGAGGCAGTGCTGGGAGAGGCAGTGCTGGGTGAGGTGGTTCTAGGTGAGGCAGTGCTGGAAGAGGCACGGTTGGTTGAGGCGGTGCTGGATGAGGCAGTGTTGATTGAGGCACTGCTGAATGAGGCACTGGTGGGTGAGGCAGTGCTGGATGAGGCAGTGCTGGATGAGGCAGTGCTCGTCAGGCAGTGCAGGATGAGGCAGTGCTGCTCGAGGCAGTGCTGGGTGTGGGAGTGCTGGATGAGGCAGTTCTGGTTGAGGCAGTGCTGGGTGAGGCAGTGGTGGGTGAGGAAGTGCTGGGTGAGGCAATGGTGGTTGAGGCAGTGTTGGTTGAGGCAGTGCTGGATGAGGCAGTGTTGGTTGAGGCACGGCTGGATGAGGCAGTGGTGCGTCAGGCAGTGCTGGGTGAGGCAGATCTGAATGAGGCAGTGCTGGGTGAGGAAGTGCTGGATGAGACAACGCTGGATGAGGCAGTGCTGTATGAGGCAGCGCAAGTTGAGACAGTGCTGGGTGAGGCAGTGCTGGTTGAGGCAGTGCTGGTTGAGCTAGTGCTGGATGAGGCAGTGCTGGATAAGGCAGTGCTGGGTGAGGCAGTGTTGAATGAGGCAGTGCTGGATGAGGCAGTGCTGGGTGAGGCGGTGCTGGATCAGGGAGTGCTGGGTGAGGCGGTGCTGGATGAGGCAGTGCTGGGTAAGGCAGTGCTGGGTGAGGCAGTGCTGGATGAAGCAGTGGTGGGTGAGGAAGTGCTGAGCGAGACAGTGCTGGGCAAGGCATTTCTGGTTGACGCAGTGCTGGAAGAGGCAGTGCTGGGTGAGGCGGGGCGGGGTGAGTCACTCCTAGGTGAGGCAGTGCTGGGTGAGTCAGTCCTAGGTGAGGCAGTGCTGGGTGAGGCAGTGCAGGATGAGACAGTGCTGGGTGAGGCAGTGCAGGGTGAGGCAGTGCTGGTTGAGGCAATGCTGGGTGAGCCAGTGCTGAGTGAGGCGGTGATAGATGAGGCAGTGCAGGTTGAGGAAGTGCTGGGTGAGGCAGTGCTGGGTGAGGCAGTGCTGGGTGAAGCAGTGCTGGGTGAGGCAGTGCTGAATGGGGAAGTGCTAGGTGAGGCAGTGCTGGGTGAGGCACTGCTGGGTGAGGTAGTGCTGGATGAGGCAGTGCTGGATGAGGCAGTGCAGGGTGAGGCAGTGCTGGATGAGGCAGTGCTGCGTCAGGCAGTGCAGGATGAGGCAGTGCTGGGTGAGGTAGTGCTGGATGAGGCAGTGCTGGATGAGGCAGTGCTGGGTGAGGCAGTGTGGGTTGAGGCAGTGCTGGATGAGGCAGTGCTGGGAGAGACACTGCTGGATGGGGCAGTGGTGCGTCAGGCAGTGCTGGGTGAGGCAGATCTGAATGAGGCAGTGCTGGGTGAGGAAGTGCTGGATGAGACAACGCTGGATGAGGCAGCGCAAGTTGAGACAGTGCTGGGTGAGGCAGTGCTGGTTGAGGCAGTGCTGGTTGAGCTAGTGCTGGATGAGGCAGTGCTGGATGAGGCAGTGCTGGGTGAGGCAGTGCTGGATGAGGCAGTGCTGGAAGAGGCAGTGCTGGGTGAGGCGGTGCTGGATGAGGGAGTGCTGGGTGAGGCGGTGCGGGATGAGGCAGTGCTGGGTAAGGCTGAGCTGGGTGAGGCAGGGCTGGATGAAGCAATGGTGGGTGAGGAAGTGCTGAGCGAGACAGTGCTGGGCAAGGCATTTCAGGTTGACGCAGTGCTGGAAGAGGCAGTGCTGGGTGAGGCGGGGCGGGGTGAGTCAGTCCTAGGTGAGGCAGAGCTGGTTGAGGCAGTGCTGGGTGAGCCAGTGCTGAGTGAGGCGGTGATAGATGAGGCAGTGCAGGTTGAGGAAGTGCTGGGTGAGGCAGTGCTGGGTAAGGCAGTGCTGAATGGGGAAGTGCTAGGTGAGGCAGTGTTGAGTGAGGCAGTGCTGGGTGAGGTAGTGATGGATGAGGCAGTGCTGGATGAGGCAGTGCTGGGTGAGGCAGTGGTGGGTGAGGCAGTGCTGAATGAGGCAGTGCTGGGAGAGGCACTGCTGGATGATGCAGTGGTCGGTGAGGCAGTGCTGGATGAGGCAGTGCTGGATGAGGCAGTGCTGCGTCAGGCAGTGCAGGATGAGACAGTGTTGGGTGAGGTAGTGCTGGATGAGGCAGTGCTGGATGAGGCAGTGCTGGGTGAGGCAGTGCTGGACGAGGCAGTGCTGAATGAGGCAGTGCTGGATGAGACAACACTGGATGAGGCAGTGCTGCATGAGGCAGCGCAAGTTGAGACAGTGCTGGGTGAGGCAGTGCTGGTTGAGCTAGTGCTGGATGAGGCAGTGCTGGATGAGGCAGTGCTGGGTGAGGCAGTGCTGGATGAGGCAGTGCTGGAAGAGGCAGTGCTGGGTGAGGCGGTGCAGGATGAGGGAGTGCTGGGTGAGGCAGTGATGGATGAGGCTGTGCTGGTTGAGGAAGTGCTGGGTCAGGCAGTGCTGGGTGAAGCAGTGCTGGGTGAGGCAGTGCTGAATGGGGAAGTGCTGGGTGAGGCAGTGCAGGATGAAGCAGTGATGGTTGAGGCAGTGCTGGATGAGGCAGTGCTGGATGAGGCAGTGCTGCGTCAGGCAGTGCTGGGTAAGGCGGTGCTGGGTGAGGCAGATCTGAATGAGGCAGTGCTGGGTGAGGAAGTGTTGGATGAGACAACGCTGGATGAGGCAGTGCTGCATGAGGGCAGCGCAAGTGAGACAGTGCTGGGTGAGGCAGTGCTGGTTGAGGTAGTGCTGGCTGAGCTAGTGCTGGATGAGGCAGTGCTGGATGAGGCAGTGCTCGATGAGGCGTTGCGGGATGAGGCAGTGCTGGGTAAGGCAGTGCTGGGTGAGGCAGTGCTGGATGAAGCAGTGGTGGGTGAGGAAGTGCTGAGCGAGACTGTGCTGGGCAAGGCATTTCTGGTTGACGTAGTGCTGGAAGAGGCAGTGCTGGGTGAGGCGGGGCGGGGTGCGTCAGGACTAGGTGAGGCAGTGCTGGGTGAGTCAGTCCTAGTTGAGGCAGTGCTGGGTGAGGCATTGCAGGATGAGGCAGTGCTTGGTGAGACAGTGCTGGGTGAGGCAGTGCAGGGTGAGGCAGTGCTGGTTGAGGCAGTGCTGGGTGAGCCAGTGCTGAGTGAGGCGGTGATGGATGAGGCAGTGCAGGTTGAGGAAGTGCTGGGTGAGGCAGTGTGGGTGAGGCAGTGCTGAATGGGGAAGTGCTGGGTGAGGCAGTGCAGGATGAGGCCGTGTTGGTTGAGGCACTGCTGGATGAGGCAGAGTTGGTTGAGGCAGTGCTGGATGAGGCAGTGCGGTGTCAGGCAGTGCTCGGTGAGGCGGTGCTGGGTGAGGCAGTTCTGAATGAGGCAGTGCAGGGTGAGGCAGCGCAAGTTGAGACAGTGCTGGGCGAGGCAGTGCTTGTTGAGATAGTGCTGTTTGAGGTAGTGCTGGATGAGGCAGTGCTGCGTGAGGCAGTGCTGGATGAGGCAGTGCTGGATGAGGCAGTGCTGGGTGAGGCAGTGCTGGGTGAGGCAGTGCTGGATGAGGCAGTGCTTGGTGAGGTGGTGCTGGGTGAGGTAGTGCTGGATGAGGCATTGCTGGATGAGGTAGTGCTGGATGAAGCAATTCTGGGTGAGGCAGTGCTGAGTGAGGCAGTGCTGGGAGAGGCGGTGCTGAGTGAGGCAGTGCTGGGAGAGGCAGTGCTGGGTGAGGTGGTGCTGGGTGAGGCAGTGCTGAGTGAGGCAGTGCTGGGAGAGGCAGTGCTGGGAGAGGCGGTGCTGGGTAAGGTGGTGCAGGGCGAGGTGGTGCTGGAAGAGGCGGTGCAGGTTGAGACAGTGCTGGGTGAAGCATTGCTGGGGGAGGGGGAGCTGGGAGAGGCAGTGCTGGGTGAGGCGGTGGTGAGTGAGGCAGTGCTGGGTGAGGGGGTGCTGGGTGAAGCATTGCCATTGCTGGGTGAGGCAATGCTGGATGACGCTGTGCTGGGTGAGGCAAAATTGGGCGAGGCGGTACAGTGTGAGGCAGTGCTGTATGGCAGTGCTGTTCGAGACAGTGATGAGTAATGCAGTGCTGAATGAGGCAGTGCTGGATGAGGCAGTGCTGGATGAGGCACGGTTGGTTGAGGCAGTGCTGGATGAGGCAGTGCTGGATGAGGCACAGTAGGTTGAGGAAGTGCTGGATGAGGCAGTGCTGGATGAGGCACGGTTGGTTGAGGAAGTGCTGGATGAGGCAGTGTTGATTGAGGCACTGCTTAATGAGGCAGTGGTGGGTGAGGCAGTGCTGGATGAGGCAGTGCTGGATGAGGCAGTGCTGCGTGAGGCAGTGCAGGATGAGGCAGTGCTGTTCGAGGCAGTGCTGGGTGAGGCAGTGCTGGATGAGGCAGTACTGGATGAGACAGTGCTGGATGAGGCAGTGCTGGATGAGGCAGTGCTGGGTGAGGCAGTGCTGCGTCAGGCAGTGCAGGATGAGGCAGTGCTGGCTGAGGCAGTGCTGGATGAGGCAGTGCAGGATGAGGCAGTGGTGGGTGAGGAGGTGCTGAGCGAGATTGTGCTGGGCAAGGCATTTCTGGTTGACGCAGTGCTGGAAGAGGCAGTGCTGGAAGAGGCGGGGCGGGGTGAGTCATTCCTAGGTGAGGCAGTGCTGGGTGAGGCAGTGCAGGATGAGGCAGTGCTGGTTGAGGTATTGCTTTTTGAGGCAGTGCTGCATGAGGCAGCGCTGGGTGAGGCAGTGCTGAAAGGGAACTGCTGGGTGAGGCAGTGCTGGATGAGGAAGTGCTGGTGAGGCAATGCTGCTTGAGGCAGTGCTGGATGAGGCAGTGCTGGATGAGACAGCACTGGATGAGACAGTGTTGGTTGAGGCAGTGCTGGATGATGCAGTGTTGGTTGAAGCACTGCTGGATGAGGCAGTGCTGGTGAAGCAGTGCTGGTTGAGGCAGTGCTAGATGAGGCAGTGCTGGATGAGGCAGTGTTGGTTGAGGCAGTGCTGGATGAGGCAGTGCTGGGTGAGGCAGTGCTGGATGAGGAAGCGCAAGTTCAGACAGTTCTGGGTGAGGCAGTGCTGGTTGAGATAGTGCTGGTTGAGGTAGTGTGGATGAGGCAGTGCTGGATGAGACAACGCTGGATGAGGCAGTGCTGCATGAGGCAGCGCAAGTTGAGACTGTGCTGGGTGATGCAGTGCTGGATGAGGTAGTGCTGGTTGAGCTAGTGCTGGATGAGGCAGTGCAGGATGAGGCAGTGCTGGGTGAGGCAGTGCTGGATGAGGCAGTGCTGGAAGAGGCAGTGCTGGGTGAGGCGGTGCGGGGTGAGTCAGTCCTAGGTGAGGAAGTGCTGGGTGAGGCAGTGCTGGGTGAGGTGGTGCTGGGTGAGGCATTGCTGAGTGAGGCAGAGCTGGATGAGGCAGTACTGGATGAGGCAGTGCTGGGTGAGGCAGTGGTGGGTGAGGAAGTGCTGGGTGAGGCAATGGTGGTTGAGGCAGTGTTGTTTGAGGCAGTGCTGGATGAGGCAGTGTTGGTTGAGGCACGGCTGGATGAGGCAGTGGTGCGTCAGGCAGTGCTGGGTGAGGCAGATCTGAATGAGTCAGTGCTAGGTGAGGAAGTGCTGGGTGAGGCAGTGCTGGAAGAGGCAGTGCTGGGAGAGGCAGTGTTGGGTGAGGTGGTGCTGGGTGAGGCAGTGCTGGAAGAGGCACGGTTGGTTGAGGCGGTGCTGGATGAGGCAGTGTTGATTAAGGCACTGCTGAATGAGGCAGTGGTGGGTGAGGCAGTGCTGGATGAGGCAGTGCTGGATGAGGCAGTGCTCGTCAGGCAGTGCAGGTTGAGGCAGTGCTGCTCGAGGCAGTGCTGGGTGTGGGAGTGCTGGATGAGGCAGTACTGGATGAGGCAGTGCTGGGTGAGGCAGTGGTGGGTGAGGCAGTGCTGGGTGAGGCAATGGTGGTTGAGGCAGTGTTGGTTCAGGCAGTGCTCGATGAGGCAGTGTTGGTTGAGGCACGGCTGGATGAGGCAGTGGTAAGTCAGGCAGTGCTGGGTGAGGCAGATCTGAATGAGGCAGTGCTGGGTGAGGAAGTGCTGGATGAGACAACGCTGGATGAGGCAGTGCTGCATGAGGCAGCGCAAGTTGAGACAGTGCTGGGTGAGGCAGTGCTGGTTGAGGCAGTGCTGGTTGAGCTAGTGCTGGATGAGGCAGTGCTGGATGAGGCAGTGCTGGGTGAGGCAGTGTTGAATGAGGCAGTGCTGGATGAGGCAGTGCTGGGTGAGGCGGTGCTGGATCAGGGAGTGCTGGGTGAGGCGGTGCTGGATGAGGCAGTGCTGGGTAAGGCTGTGCTGGATGAGGCAGTGCTGGATGAAGCAGTGGTGGGTGAGGAAGTGCTGAGCGAGACAGTGTTGGGCAAGGCATTTCTGGTTGACGCAGTGCTGGAAGAGGTAGTGCTGGGTGAGGCGGGGCGGGGTGAGTCACTCCTAGGTGAGGCAGTGCTGGGTGAGTCAGTCCTAGGTGAGGCAGTGCTGGGTGAGGCAGTGCAGGATGAGACAGTGCTGGGTGAGGCAGTGCAGGGTGAGGCAGTGCTGGATGAGGCAATGCTGGGTGAGCCAGTGCTGAGTGAGGCGGTGATAGATGAGGCAGTGCAGGTTGAGGAAGTGCTGGGTGAGGCAGTGCTGGGTGAGGCAGTGCTGGGTGAAGCAGTGCTGGGTGAGGCAGTGCTGAATGGGGAAGTGCTAGGTGAGGCAGTGCTGGGTGAGGCAGTGCTGGGTGAGGTTAGTGCTGGATGAGGCAGTGCTGGGATGAAGCAGTGCAGGGTGAGGCAAGTGGTGGGTGAGGCAGTGCGAACTGAGGCAGTGCTGGGAGAGGCACAGCCGGATGACGCAGTGGTGGGAGAGGCAGTGCTGGATGAGGCAGTGCTGGATGAGGAAGTGCTGCGTCAGGCAGTGCAGGATGAGGCAGTGCTGTTCGAGCCGTGCGGGGTGAGGCAAGTGCTGGATGAGGGCAGTGCTGGATGAGGCAGTGCTGGGTGAGGCAGTGTTGGTTGAGGCAGTGCTGGATGAGGCAGTGCTGGGAGAGGCACTGCTGGATGGGGCAGTGGTGCGTCAGGCAGTGCTTGGTGAGGCAGATCTGAATGAGGCAGTGCTGGGTGAGGAAGTGATGGGTGAGGCGGTGCTGGATGAGGGAGTGCTGGGTGAGGCGGTGCTGGATGAGGCAGTGCTGGGTAAGGCTGTGCTAGGTGAGGCAGTGCTGGATGAAGCAGTGGTGGTTGAGGAAGTGCTGAGCGAGACAGTGCTGGGCAAGGCCTTTCTGGTTGACGCAGTGCTGGAAGAGGCAGTGCTGGGTGAGGCGGGGCAGGGTGAGTCAGTCCTAGGTGAGGCAGTGCTGGGTGAGTCAGTCCTAGGTGAGGCAGTGGTGGGTGAGGCAGTGCAGGGTGAGGCAGTGCTGGTTGAGGCAATGCTGGGTGAGCCAGTGCTGAGTGAGGCGGTGATAGATGAGGCAGTGCAGGTTGAGGAAGCGCTGGGTGAGGCAGTGCTGGGTGAGGCAGTGCTGAGTGAAGCAGTGCGGGGTGAGGCAGTGCTGAATGGGGAAGTGCAAGGTGAGGCAGTGCTGGGTGAGGCAGTACTTGGTGAGGTAGTGCTGGATGAGGCAGTTTCTGGGTGAGGCAGTGCAGGGTGAGGCAGTGCTGGGTGAGGCAGTCTGAATGAGGCAGTGCTGGGATAGGCACTGCTGGATGATGCAGTGGTGAGTGAGGCAGTGCTGGATGAGGCAGTGCTGCGTCAGGCAGTGCAGGATGAGGCAGTGCTGGGTGAGGTAGTGCTGGATGAGGCAGTGCTGGATGAGGCAGTGCTGGGTGAGGCAGTGCTGGACGAGGCAGTGCTGAAAGAAGCAGTGCAAGGAGAGGCACTGCTGGATGAGGCAGTGGTGGGTGAGGCAGTGCTGGATGAGGCAATGCTGGATGAGGCAGTGCTGCGTCAGGCAGTGCAGGATGAAGGCAGTGCTGGGTGAGGCAGTGCTGGATGAGACAGTGCTGTAAGAGGCAGTGCTGCTTGAGGCGGTGCGGGCTGAGTCAGTACTAGGTGAGGAAGTGCTGGGTGAGGCAGTGCTGGGTGAGGTGGAGCTGGGTGAGGCAGTGCTGAGCGAGCTAGTGCTGGATGAGGCAGTGCTGGATGAGGCAGTGCTCGATGAGGCGTTGCGGGATGAGGCAGTGCTGGGTAAGGCAGTGCTGGGTGAGGCAGTGCTGGATGAAGCAGTGGTGGGTGAGGAAGTGCTGAGCGAGACTGTGCTGGGCAAGGCATTTCTGGTTGACGTAGTGCTGGAAGAGGCAGTGCTGGGTGAGGCGGGGCGGGGTGCGTCAGGACTAGGTGAGGCAGTGCTGGGTGAGTCAGTCCTAGTTGAGGCAGTGCTGGGTGAGGCATTGCAGGATGAGGCAGTGCTTGGTGAGACAGTGCTGGGTGAGGCAGTGCAGGGTGAGGCAGTGCTGGTTGAGGCAGTGCTGGGTGAGCCAGTGCTGAGTGAGGCGGTGATGGATGAGGCAGTGCAGGTTGAGGAAGTGCTGGGTGAGGCAGTGTGGGTGAGGCAGTGCTGAATGGGGAAGTGCTGGGTGAGGCAGTGCAGGATGAGGCCGTGTTGGTTGAGGCACTGCTGGATGAGGCAGAGTTGGTTGAGGCAGTGCTGGATGAGGCAGTGCGGTGTCAGGCAGTGCTCGGTGAGGCGGTGCTGGGTGAGGCAGTTCTGAATGAGGCAGTGCAGGGTGAGGCAGCGCAAGTTGAGACAGTGCTGGGCGAGGCAGTGCTTGTTGAGATAGTGCTGTTTGAGGTAGTGCTGGATGAGGCAGTGCTGCGTGAGGCAGTGCTGGATGAGGCAGTGCTGGATGAGGCAGTGCTGGGTGAGGCAGTGCTGGGTGAGGCAGTGCTGGATGAGGCAGTGCTTGGTGAGGTGGTGCTGGGTGAGGTAGTGCTGGATGAGGCATTGCTGGATGAGGTAGTGCTGGATGAAGCAATTCTGGGTGAGGCAGTGCTGAGTGAGGCAGTGCTGGGAGAGGCGGTGCTGAGTGAGGCAGTGCTGGGAGAGGCAGTGCTGGGTGAGGTGGTGCTGGGTGAGGCAGTGCTGAGTGAGGCAGTGCTGGGAGAGGCAGTGCTGGGAGAGGCGGTGCTGGGTAAGGTGGTGCAGGGCGAGGTGGTGCTGGAAGAGGCGGTGCAGGTTGAGACAGTGCTGGGTGAAGCATTGCTGGGGGAGGGGGAGCTGGGAGAGGCAGTGCTGGGTGAGGCGGTGGTGAGTGAGGCAGTGCTGGGTGAGGGGGTGCTGGGTGAAGCATTGCCATTGCTGGGTGAGGCAATGCTGGATGACGCTGTGCTGGGTGAGGCAAAATTGGGCGAGGCGGTACAGTGTGAGGCAGTGCTGTATGGCAGTGCTGTTCGAGACAGTGATGAGTAATGCAGTGCTGAATGAGGCAGTGCTGGATGAGGCAGTGCTGGATGAGGCACGGTTGGTTGAGGCAGTGCTGGATGAGGCAGTGCTGGATGAGGCACAGTAGGTTGAGGAAGTGCTGGATGAGGCAGTGCTGGATGAGGCACGGTTGGTTGAGGAAGTGCTGGATGAGGCAGTGTTGATTGAGGCACTGCTTAATGAGGCAGTGGTGGGTGAGGCAGTGCTGGATGAGGCAGTGCTGGATGAGGCAGTGCTGCGTGAGGCAGTGCAGGATGAGGCAGTGCTGTTCGAGGCAGTGCTGGGTGAGGCAGTGCTGGATGAGGCAGTACTGGATGAGACAGTGCTGGATGAGGCAGTGCTGGATGAGGCAGTGCTGGGTGAGGCAGTGCTGCGTCAGGCAGTGCAGGATGAGGCAGTGCTGGCTGAGGCAGTGCTGGATGAGGCAGTGCAGGATGAGGCAGTGGTGGGTGAGGAGGTGCTGAGCGAGATTGTGCTGGGCAAGGCATTTCTGGTTGACGCAGTGCTGGAAGAGGCAGTGCTGGAAGAGGCGGGGCGGGGTGAGTCATTCCTAGGTGAGGCAGTGCTGGGTGAGGCAGTGCAGGATGAGGCAGTGCTGGTTGAGGTATTGCTTTTTGAGGCAGTGCTGCATGAGGCAGCGCTGGGTGAGGCAGTGCTGAAAGGGGAACTGCTGGGTGAGGCAGTGCTGGATGAGGAAGTGCTGGTGAGGCAATGCTGCTTGAGGCAGTGCTGGATGAGGCAGTGCTGGATGAGACACCACTGGATGAGACAGTGTTGGTTGAGGCAGTGCTGGATGATGCAGTGTTGGTTGAAGCACTGCTGGATGAGGCAGTGCTGGTGAAGCAGTGCTGGTTGAGGCAGTGCTAGATGAGGCAGTGCTGGATGAGGCAGTGTTGGTTGAGGCAGTGCTGGATGAGGCAGTGCTGGGTGAGGCAGTGCTGGATGAGGAAGCGCAAGTTCAGACAGTTCTGGGTGAGGCAGTGCTGGTTGAGATAGTGCTGGTTGAGGTAGTGTGGATGAGGCAGTGCTGGATGAGACAACGCTGGATGAGGCAGTGCTGCATGAGGCAGCGCAAGTTGAGACTGTGCTGGGTGATGCAGTGCTGGATGAGGTAGTGCTGGTTGAGCTAGTGCTGGATGAGGCAGTGCAGGATGAGGCAGTGCTGGGTGAGGCAGTGCTGGATGAGGCAGTGCTGGAAGAGGCAGTGCTGGGTGAGGCGGTGCGGGGTGAGTCAGTCCTAGGTGAGGAAGTGCTGGGTGAGGCAGTGCTGGGTGAGGTGGTGCTGGGTGAGGCATTGCTGAGTGAGGCAGAGCTGGATGAGGCAGTACTGGATGAGGCAGTGCTGGGTGAGGCAGTGGTGGGTGAGGAAGTGCTGGGTGAGGCAATGGTGGTTGAGGCAGTGTTGTTTGAGGCAGTGCTGGATGAGGCAGTGTTGGTTGAGGCACGGCTGGATGAGGCAGTGGTGCGTCAGGCAGTGCTGGGTGAGGCAGATCTGAATGAGTCAGTGCTAGGTGAGGAAGTGCTGGGTGAGGCAGTGCTGGAAGAGGCAGTGCTGGGAGAGGCAGTGTTGGGTGAGGTGGTGCTGGGTGAGGCAGTGCTGGAAGAGGCACGGTTGGTTGAGGCGGTGCTGGATGAGGCAGTGTTGATTAAGGCACTGCTGAATGAGGCAGTGGTGGGTGAGGCAGTGTTGGATGAGGCAGTGCTGGATGAGGCAGTGCTCGTCAGGCAGTGCAGGTTGAGGCAGTGCTGCTCGAGGCAGTGCTGGGTGTGGGAGTGCTGGATGAGGCAGTACTGGATGAGGCAGTGCTGGGTGAGGCAGTGGTGGGTGAGGCAGTGCTGGGTGAGGCAATGGTGGTTGAGGCAGTGTTGGTTCAGGCAGTGCTCGATGAGGCAGTGTTGGTTGAGGCACGGCTGGATGAGGCAGTGGTAAGTCAGGCAGTGCTGGGTGAGGCAGATCTGAATGAGGCAGTGCTGGGTGAGGAAGTGCTGGATGAGACAACGCTGGATGAGGCAGTGCTGCATGAGGCAGCGCAAGTTGAGACAGTGCTGGGTGAGGCAGTGCTGGTTGAGGCAGTGCTGGTTGAGCTAGTGCTGGATGATGCAGTGCTGGATGAGGCAGTGCTGGGTGAGGCAGTGTTGAATGAGGCAGTGCTGGATCAGGCAGTGCTGGGTAAGGCTGTGCTGGGTGAGGCAGTGCTGGATGAAGCAGTGGTGGGTGAGGAAGTGCTGAGCGAGACAGTGTTGGGCAAGGCATTTCTGGTTGACGCAGTGCTGGAAGAGGCAGTGCTGGGTGAGGCGGGGCGGGGTGAGTCACTCCTAGGTGAGGCAGTGCTGGGTGAGTCAGTCCTAGCTGAGGCAGTGCTGGGTGAGGCAGTGCAGGATGAGGCAGTGCTGGGTGAGGCAGTGCAGGGTGAGGCAGTGCTGGTTGAGGCAATGCTGGGTGAGCCAGTGCTGAGTGAGGCGGTGATGGATGAGGCAGTGCAGGTTGAGGAAGTGCTGGGTGAGGCAGTGCTGGGTGACGCAGTGCTGGGTGAAGCAGTGCTGGGTGAGGCAGTGCTGAATGGGGAAGTGCTAGGTGAGGCAGTGCTGGGTGAGGCAGTGCTGGGTGAGGTAGTGCTGGATGAGGCAGTGCTGGATGAAGCAGTGCAGGGTGAGGCAGTGGTGGGTGAGGCAGTGCTAAATGAGGCAGTGCTGGGAGAGGCACAGCCGGATGACGCAGTGGTGGGAGAGGCAGTGCTGGATGAGGCAGTGCTGGATGAGGAAGTGCTGCGTCAGGCAGTGCAGGATGAGGCAGTGCTGGGTGAGGTAGTGCTGGATGAGGCAGTGCTGGATGAGGCAGTGGTGCGTCAGGCAGTGCTTGGTGAGGCAGATCTGAATGAGGCAGTGCTGGGTGAGGAAGTGATGGGTGAGGCGGTGCTGGATGAGGGAGTGCTGGGTGAGGCGGTGCTGGATGAGGCAGTGCTGGGTAAGGCTGTGCTAGGTGAGGCAGTGCTGGATGAAGCAGTGGTGGTTGAGGAAGTGCTGAGCGAGACAGTGCTGGGCAAGGCCTTTCTGGTTTACGCAGTGCTGGAAGAGGCAGTGCTGGGTGAGGCGGGGCAGGGTGAGTCAGTCCTAGGTGAGGCAGTGCTGGGTGAGTCAGTCCTAGGTGAGGCAGTGGTGGGTGAGGCAGTGCAGGGTGAGGCAGTGCTGGTTGAGGCAATGCTGGGTGAGCCAGTGCTGAGTGAGGCGGTGATAGATGAGGCAGTGCAGGTTGAGGAAGCGCTGGGTGAGGCAGTGCTGGGTGAGGCAGTGCTGAGTGAAGCAGTGCGGGGTGAGGCAGTGCTGAATGGGGAAGTGCAAGGTGAGGCAGTGCTGGGTGAGGCAGTACTTGGTGAGGTAGTGCTGGATGAGGCAGTTCTGGGTGAGGCAGTGCAGGGTGAGGCAGTGCTGGGTGAGGCAGTCTGAATGAGGCAGTGCTGGGATAGGCACTGCTGGATGATGCAGTGGTGAGTGAGGCAGTGATGGATGAGGCAGTGCTGCGTCAGGCAGTGCAGGATGAGGCAGTGCTGGGTGAGGTAGTGCTGGATGAGGCAGTGCTGGATGAGGCAGTGCTGGGTGAGGCAGTGCTGGACGAGGCAGTGCTGAAAGAAGCAGTGCAAGGAGAGGCACTGCTGGATGAGGCAGTGGTGGGTGAGGCAGTGCTGGATGAGGCAATGCTGGATGAGGCAGTGCTGCGTCAGGCAGTGCAGGATGAGGCAGTGCTGGGTGAGGCAGTGCTGGATGAGACAGTGCTGTAAGAGGCAGTGCTGCTTGAGGCGGTGCGGGCTGAGTCAGTACTAGGTGAGGAAGTGCTGGGTGAGGCAGTGCTGGGTGAGGTGGAGCTGGGTGAGGCAGTGCTGAGCGGGGCAGTGCTGGAAGACGCAGTGCTGGGAGAGGCAGTGCTGGGTGAGGTGGTGCTGGGTGAGGCAGTGCTGGAAGAGGCACGGTTGGTTGAGGCGGTGCTGGATGAGGCAGTGTTGATTAAGGCACTGCTGAATGAGGCAGTGGTGGGTGAGGCAGTGCTGGATGAGGCAGTGCTGGATGAGGCAGTGCTCGTCAGACAGGGCAGGTTGAGGCAGTGCTGCTCGAGGCAGTGCTGGGTGTGGGAGTGCTGGATGAGGCAGTACTGGATGAGGCAGTGCTGGGTGAGGCAGTGGTGGGTGAGGCAGTGCTGGGTGAGGCAATGGTGGTTGAGGCAGTGTTGGTTGAGGCAGTGCTGGATGAGGCAGTGTTGGTTAAGGCACGGCTGGATGAGGCAGTGGTAAGTCAGGCAGTGCTGGGTGAGGCAGATCTGAATGAGGCAGTGCTGGGTGAGGAAGTGCTGGATGAGACAACGCTGGATGAGGCAGTGCTGCATGAGGCAGCGCAAGTTGAGACAGTGCTGGGTGAGGCAGTGCTGGTTGAGGCAGTGCTGGTTGAGCTAGTGCTGGATGAGGCAGTGCTGGATGAGGCAGTGCTGGGTGAGGCAGTGTTGAATGAGGCAGTGCTGGATGAGGCAGTGCTGGGTGAGGCGGTGCTGGATCAGGGAGTGCTGGGTGAGGCGGTGCTGGATGAGGCAGTGCTGGGTAAGGCTGTGCTGGGTGAGGCAGTGCTGGATGAAGGAGTGGTGGGTGAGGAAGTGCTGAGCGAGAAAGTGTTGGGCAAGGCATTTCTGGTTGACGCAGTGCTGGAAGAGGCAGTGCTGGGTGAGGCGGGGCGGGGTGAGTCACTCCTAGGTGAGGCAGTGCTGGGTGAGTCAGTCCTAGCTGAGGCAGTGCTGGGTGAGGCAGTGCAGGATGAGGCAGTGCTGGGTGAGGCAGTGCAGGGTGAGGCAGTGCTGGTTGAGGCAATGCTGGGTGAGCCAGTGCTAAGTGAGGCGGTGATGGATGAGGCAGTGCAGGTTGAGGACGTGCTGGGTGAGGCAGTGCTGGGTGACGCAGTGCTGGGTGAAGCAGTGCTGGGTGAGGCAGTGCTGAATGGGGAAGTGCTAGGTGAGGCAGTGCTGGGTGAGGCAGTGCTAGGTGAGGTAGTGCTGGATGAGGCAGTGCTGGATGAAGAAGTGCAGGGTGAGGCAGTGGTGGGTGAGGTAGTGCTGAATGAGGTAGTGCTGGGAGAGGCACTGCCGGATGACGCAGTGGTGGGAGAGGCAGTGCTGGATGAGGCAGTGCTGGATGAGGCAGTGCTGCGTCAGGCAGTGCAGGATGAGGCAGTGCTGGGTGAGGTAGTGCTGGATGAGGCAGTGCTGGATGAGGCAGTGCTGGGTGAAGCAGTGTTGGTTGAGGCAGTGCTGGATGAGGCAGTGCTGGGAGAGGCACTGCTGGATGGGGCAGTGGTGCGTCAGGCAGTGCTGGGTGAGGCAGATCTGAATGAGGCAGTGCTGGGTGAGGAAGTGCTGGATGAGACAACGCTGGATGAGGCAGTGCTGCATGAGGCAGCGCAAGTTGAGACAGTGCTGGGTGAGGCAGTGCTGGTTGAGGCAGTGCTGGATGAGCTAGTGCTGGATGAGGCAGTGCTGGATGAGGCAGTGCTGGGTGAGGCAGTGCTGGATGAGGCAGTGCTGGAAGAGGCAGTGGTGGGTGAGGCGGTGCTGGATGAGGGAGTGCTGGGTGAGGCGGTGCTGGATGAGGCAGTGCTGGGTGAGGCAGTGCTGGGTAAGGCAGTGTTGGGTGAGGCAGAACTGGATGAAGCAATGGTGGGTGAGGAAGTGCTGAGCGAGACAGTGCTGGGCAAGGCATTTCTGGTTGACGCAGTGCTGGAAGAGGCAGTTCTGGGTGAGGCGGGGCGGGGTGAGTCAGTACTAGGTGAGGAAGTGCTGGGTGAGGCAGTGCTGGGTGAGGTGGAGCTGGGTGAGGCAGTGCTGAGCGGGGCAGTGCTGGAAGAGGCAGTGCTGGGAGAGGCAGTGCTGGGTGAGGTGGTTCTAGGTGAGGCAGTGCTGGAAGAGGCACGGTTGGTTGAGGCGGTGCTGGATGAGGCAGTGTTGATTGAGGCACTGCTGAATGAGGCACTGGTGGGTGAGGCAGTGCTGGATGAGGCAGTGCTGGATGAGGCAGTGCTCGTCAGGCAGTGCAGGATGAGGCAGTGCTGCTCGAGGCAGTGCTGGGTGTGGGAGTGCTGGATGAGGCAGTACTGGATGAGGCAGTGCTGGGTGAGGCAGTGGTGGGTGAGGCAGTGCTGGGTGAGGCAATGGTGGTTGAGGCAGTGTTGGTTGAGGCAGTGCTGGATGAGGCAGTGTTGGTTGAGGCACGGCTGGATGAGGCAGTGGTGCGTCAGGCAGTGCTGGGTGAGGCAGATCTGAATGAGGCAGTGCTGGGTGAGGAAGTGCTGGATGAGACAACGCTGGATGAGGCAGTGCTGTATGAGGCAGCGCAAGTTGAGTCAGTGCTGGGTGAGGCAGTGCTGGTTGAGGCAGTGCTGGTTGAGCTAGTGCTGGATGAGGCAGTGCTGGATAAGGCAGTGCTGGGTGAGGCAGTGTTGAATGAGGCAGTGCTGGATGAGGCAGTGCTGGGTGAGGCGGTGCTGGATCAGGGAGTGCTGGGTGAGGCGGTGCTGGATGAGGCAGTGCTGGGTAAGGCAGTGCTGGGTGAGGCAGTGCTGGATGAAGCAGTGGTGGGTGAGGAAGTGCTGAGCGAGACAGTGCTGGGCAAGGCATTTCTGGTTGACGCAGTGCTGGAAGAGGCAGTGCTGGGTGAGGCGGGGCGGGGTGAGTCACTCCTAGGTGAGGCAGTGCTGGGTGAGTCAGTCCTAGGTGAGGCAGTGCTGGGTGAGGCAGTGCAGGATGAGACAGTGCTGGGTGAGGCAGTGCAGGGTGAGGCAGTGCTGGTTGAGGCAATGCTGGGTGAGCCAGTGCTGAGTGAGGCGGTGATAGATGAGGCAGTGCAGGTTGAGGAAGTGCTGGGTGAGGCAGTGCTGGGTGAGGCAGTGCTGGGTGAAGCAGTGCTGGGTGAGGCAGTGCTGAATGGGGAAGTGCTAGGTGAGGCAGTGCTGGGTGAGGCACTGCTGGGTGAGGTAGTGCTGGATGAGGCAGTGCTGGATGAGGCAGTGCAGGGTGAGGCAGTGCTGGATGAGGCAGTGCTGCGTCAGGCAGTGCAGGATGAGGCAGTGCTGGGTGAGGTAGTGCTGGATGAGGCAGTGCTGGATGAGGCAGTGCTGGGTGAGGCAGTGTGGGTTGAGGCAGTGCTGGATGAGGCAGTGCTGGGAGAGACACTGCTGGATGGGGCAGTGGTGCGTCAGGCAGTGCTGGGTGAGGCAGATCTGAATGAGGCAGTGCTGGGTGAGGAAGTGCTGGATGAGACAACGCTGGATGAGGCAGCGCAAGTTGAGACAGTGCTGGGTGAGGCAGTGCTGGTTGAGGCAGTGCTGGTTGAGCTAGTGCTGGATGAGGCAGTGCTGGATGAGGCAGTGCTGGGTGAGGCAGTGCTGGATGAGGCAGTGCTGGAAGAGGCAGTGCTGGGTGAGGCGGTGCTGGATGAGGGAGTGCTGGGTGAGGCGGTGCGGGATGAGGCAGTGCTGGGTAAGGCTGAGCTGGGTGAGGCAGGGCTGGATGAAGCAATGGTGGGTGAGGAAGTGCTGAGCGAGACAGTGCTGGGCAAGGCATTTCAGGTTGACGCAGTGCTGGAAGAGGCAGTGCTGGGTGAGGCGGGGCGGGGTGAGTCAGTCCTAGGTGAGGCAGAGCTGGTTGAGGCAGTGCTGGGTGAGCCAGTGCTGAGTGAGGCGGTGATAGATGAGGCAGTGCAGGTTGAGGAAGTGCTGGGTGAGGCAGTGCTGGGTAAGGCAGTGCTGAATGGGGAAGTGCTAGGTGAGGCAGTGTTGAGTGAGGCAGTGCTGGGTGAGGTAGTGATGGATGAGGCAGTGCTGGATGAGGCAGTGCTGGGTGAGGCAGTGGTGGGTGAGGCAGTGCTGAATGAGGCAGTGCTGGGAGAGGCACTGCTGGATGATGCAGTGGTCGGTGAGGCAGTGCTGGATGAGGCAGTGCTGGATGAGGCAGTGCTGCGTCAGGCAGTGCAGGATGAGACAGTGTTGGGTGAGGTAGTGCTGGATGAGGCAGTGCTGGATGAGGCAGTGCTGGGTGAGGCAGTGCTGGACGAGGCAGTGCTGAATGAGGCAGTGCTGGATGAGACAACACTGGATGAGGCAGTGCTGCATGAGGCAGCGCAAGTTGAGACAGTGCTGGGTGAGGCAGTGCTGGTTGAGCTAGTGCTGGATGAGGCAGTGCTGGATGAGGCAGTGCTGGGTGAGGCAGTGCTGGATGAGGCAGTGCTGGAAGAGGCAGTGCTGGGTGAGGCGGTGCTGGATGAGGGAGTGCTGGGTGAGGCGGTGCGGGATGAGGCAGTGCTGGGTAAGGCTGAGCTGGGTGAGGCAGGGCTGGATGAAGCAATGGTGGGTGAGGAAGTGCTGAGCGAGACAGTGCTGGGCAAGGCATTTCAGGTTGACGCAGTGCTGGAAGAGGCAGTGCTGGGTGAGGCGGGGTGGGGTGAGTCAGTCCTAGGTGAGGCAGAGCTGGTTGAGGCAGTGCTGGGTGAGCCAGTGCTGAGTGAGGCGGTGATAGATGAGGCAGTGCAGGTTGAGGAAGTGTTGGGTGAGGCAGTGCTGGGTAAGGCAGTGCTGAATGGGGAAGTGCTAGGTGAGGCAGTGTTGAGTGAGGCAGTGCTGGGTGAGGTAGTGATGGATGAGGCAGTGCTGGATGAGGCAGTGCTGGGTGAGGCAGTGGTGGGTGAGGCAGTGCTGAATGAGGCAGTGCTGGGAGAGGCACTGCTGGATGATGCAGTGGTCGGTGAGGCAGTGCTGGATGAGGCAGTGCTGGATGAGGCAGTGCTGCGTCAGGCAGTGCAGGATGAGACAGTGTTGGGTGAGGTAGTGCTGGATGAGGCAGTGCTGGATGAGGCAGTGCTGGGTGAGGCAGTGCTGGACGAGGCAGTGCTGAATGAGGCAGTGCTGGATGAGACAACACTGGATGAGGCAGTGCTGCATGAGGCAGCGCAAGTTGAGACAGTGCTGGGTGAGGCAGTGCTGGTTGAGCTAGTGCTGGATGAGGCAGTGCTGGATGAGGCAGTGCTGGGTGAGGCAGTGCTGGATGAGGCAGTGCTGGAAGAGGCAGTGCTGGGTGAGGCGGTGCAGGATGAGGGAGTGCTGGGTGAGGCAGTGATGGATGAGGCTGTGCTGGTTGAGGAAGTGCTGGGTCAGGCAGTGCTGGGTGAAGCAGTGCTGGGTGAGGCAGTGCTGAATGGGGAAGTGCTGGGTGAGGCAGTGCAGGATGAAGCAGTGATGGTTGAGGCAGTGCTGGATGAGGCAGTGCTGGATGAGGCAGTGCTGCGTCAGGCAGTGCTGGGTAAGGCGGTGCTGGGTGAGGCAGATCTGAATGAGGCAGTGCTGGGTGAGGAAGTGTTGGATGAGACAACGCTGGATGAGGCAGTGCTGCATGAGGGCAGCGCAAGTGAGACAGTGCTGGGTGAGGCAGTGCTGGTTGAGGTAGTGCTGGCTGAGCTAGTGCTGGATGAGGCAGTGCTGGATGAGGCAGTGCTCGATGAGGCGTTGCGGGATGAGGCAGTGCTGGGTAAGGCAGTGCTGGGTGAGGCAGTGCTGGATGAAGCAGTGGTGGGTGAGGAAGTGCTGAGCGAGACTGTGCTGGGCAAGGCATTTCTGGTTGACGTAGTGCTGGAAGAGGCAGTGCTGGGTGAGGCGGGGCGGGGTGCGTCAGGACTAGGTGAGGCAGTGCTGGGTGAGTCAGTCCTAGTTGAGGCAGTGCTGGGTGAGGCATTGCAGGATGAGGCAGTGCTTGGTGAGACAGTGCTGGGTGAGGCAGTGCAGGGTGAGGCAGTGCTGGTTGAGGCAGTGCTGGGTGAGCCAGTGCTGAGTGAGGCGGTGATGGATGAGGCAGTGCAGGTTGAGGAAGTGCTGGGTGAGGCAGTGTGGGTGAGGCAGTGCTGAATGGGGAAGTGCTGGGTGAGGCAGTGCAGGATGAGGCCGTGTTGGTTGAGGCACTGCTGGATGAGGCAGAGTTGGTTGAGGCAGTGCTGGATGAGGCAGTGCGGTGTCAGGCAGTGCTCGGTGAGGCGGTGCTGGGTGAGGCAGTTCTGAATGAGGCAGTGCAGGGTGAGGCAGCGCAAGTTGAGACAGTGCTGGGCGAGGCAGTGCTTGTTGAGATAGTGCTGTTTGAGGTAGTGCTGGATGAGGCAGTGCTGCGTGAGGCAGTGCTGGATGAGGCAGTGCTGGATGAGGCAGTGCTGGGTGAGGCAGTGCTGGGTGAGGCAGTGCTGGATGAGGCAGTGCTTGGTGAGGTGGTGCTGGGTGAGGTAGTGCTGGATGAGGCATTGCTGGATGAGGTAGTGCTGGATGAAGCAATTCTGGGTGAGGCAGTGCTGAGTGAGGCAGTGCTGGGAGAGGCGGTGCTGAGTGAGGCAGTGCTGGGAGAGGCAGTGCTGGGTGAGGTGGTGCTGGGTGAGGCAGTGCTGAGTGAGGCAGTGCTGGGAGAGGCAGTGCTGGGAGAGGCGGTGCTGGGTAAGGTGGTGCAGGGCGAGGTGGTGCTGGAAGAGGCGGTGCAGGTTGAGACAGTGCTGGGTGAAGCATTGCTGGGGGAGGGGGAGCTGGGAGAGGCAGTGCTGGGTGAGGCGGTGGTGAGTGAGGCAGTGCTGGGTGAGGGGGTGCTGGGTGAAGCATTGCCATTGCTGGGTGAGGCAATGCTGGATGACGCTGTGCTGGGTGAGGCAAAATTGGGCGAGGCGGTACAGTGTGAGGCAGTGCTGTATGGCAGTGCTGTTCGAGACAGTGATGAGTAATGCAGTGCTGAATGAGGCAGTGCTGGATGAGGCAGTGCTGGATGAGGCACGGTTGGTTGAGGCAGTGCTGGATGAGGCAGTGCTGGATGAGGCACAGTAGGTTGAGGAAGTGCTGGATGAGGCAGTGCTGGATGAGGCACGGTTGGTTGAGGAAGTGCTGGATGAGGCAGTGTTGATTGAGGCACTGCTTAATGAGGCAGTGGTGGGTGAGGCAGTGCTGGATGAGGCAGTGCTGGATGAGGCAGTGCTGCGTGAGGCAGTGCAGGATGAGGCAGTGCTGTTCGAGGCAGTGCTGGGTGAGGCAGTGCTGGATGAGGCAGTACTGGATGAGACAGTGCTGGATGAGGCAGTGCTGGATGAGGCAGTGCTGGGTGAGGCAGTGCTGCGTCAGGCAGTGCAGGATGAGGCAGTGCTGGCTGAGGCAGTGCTGGATGAGGCAGTGCAGGATGAGGCAGTGGTGGGTGAGGAGGTGCTGAGCGAGATTGTGCTGGGCAAGGCATTTCTGGTTGACGCAGTGCTGGAAGAGGCAGTGCTGGAAGAGGCGGGGCGGGGTGAGTCATTCCTAGGTGAGGCAGTGCTGGGTGAGGCAGTGCAGGATGAGGCAGTGCTGGTTGAGGTATTGCTTTTTGAGGCAGTGCTGCATGAGGCAGCGCTGGGTGAGGCAGTGCTGAAAGGGGAACTGCTGGGTGAGGCAGTGCTGGATGAGGAAGTGCTGGTGAGGCAATGCTGCTTGAGGCAGTGCTGGATGAGGCAGTGCTGGATGAGACACCACTGGATGAGACAGTGTTGGTTGAGGCAGTGCTGGATGATGCAGTGTTGGTTGAAGCACTGCTGGATGAGGCAGTGCTGGTGAAGCAGTGCTGGTTGAGGCAGTGCTAGATGAGGCAGTGCTGGATGAGGCAGTGTTGGTTGAGGCAGTGCTGGATGAGGCAGTGCTGGGTGAGGCAGTGCTGGATGAGGAAGCGCAAGTTCAGACAGTTCTGGGTGAGGCAGTGCTGGTTGAGATAGTGCTGGTTGAGGTAGTGTGGATGAGGCAGTGCTGGATGAGACAACGCTGGATGAGGCAGTGCTGCATGAGGCAGCGCAAGTTGAGACTGTGCTGGGTGATGCAGTGCTGGATGAGGTAGTGCTGGTTGAGCTAGTGCTGGATGAGGCAGTGCAGGATGAGGCAGTGCTGGGTGAGGCAGTGCTGGATGAGGCAGTGCTGGAAGAGGCAGTGCTGGGTGAGGCGGTGCGGGGTGAGTCAGTCCTAGGTGAGGAAGTGCTGGGTGAGGCAGTGCTGGGTGAGGTGGTGCTGGGTGAGGCATTGCTGAGTGAGGCAGAGCTGGATGAGGCAGTACTGGATGAGGCAGTGCTGGGTGAGGCAGTGGTGGGTGAGGAAGTGCTGGGTGAGGCAATGGTGGTTGAGGCAGTGTTGTTTGAGGCAGTGCTGGATGAGGCAGTGTTGGTTGAGGCACGGCTGGATGAGGCAGTGGTGCGTCAGGCAGTGCTGGGTGAGGCAGATCTGAATGAGTCAGTGCTAGGTGAGGAAGTGCTGGGTGAGGCAGTGCTGGAAGAGGCAGTGCTGGGAGAGGCAGTGTTGGGTGAGGTGGTGCTGGGTGAGGCAGTGCTGGAAGAGGCACGGTTGGTTGAGGCGGTGCTGGATGAGGCAGTGTTGATTAAGGCACTGCTGAATGAGGCAGTGGTGGGTGAGGCAGTGTTGGATGAGGCAGTGCTGGATGAGGCAGTGCTCGTCAGGCAGTGCAGGTTGAGGCAGTGCTGCTCGAGGCAGTGCTGGGTGTGGGAGTGCTGGATGAGGCAGTACTGGATGAGGCAGTGCTGGGTGAGGCAGTGGTGGGTGAGGCAGTGCTGGGTGAGGCAATGGTGGTTGAGGCAGTGTTGGTTCAGGCAGTGCTCGATGAGGCAGTGTTGGTTGAGGCACGGCTGGATGAGGCAGTGGTAAGTCAGGCAGTGCTGGGTGAGGCAGATCTGAATGAGGCAGTGCTGGGTGAGGAAGTGCTGGATGAGACAACGCTGGATGAGGCAGTGCTGCATGAGGCAGCGCAAGTTGAGCTAGTGCTGGATGATGCAGTGCTGGATGAGGCAGTGCTGGGTGAGGCAGTGTTGAATGAGGCAGTGCTGGATCAGGCAGTGCTGGGTAAGGCTGTGCTGGGTGAGGCAGTGCTGGATGAAGCAGTGGTGGGTGAGGAAGTGCTGAGCGAGACAGTGTTGGGCAAGGCATTTCTGGTTGACGCAGTGCTGGAAGAGGCAGTGCTGGGTGAGGCGGGGCGGGGTGAGTCACTCCTAGGTGAGGCAGTGCTGGGTGAGTCAGTCCTAGCTGAGGCAGTGCTGGGTGAGGCAGTGCAGGATGAGGCAGTGCTGGGTGAGGCAGTGCAGGGTGAGGCAGTGCTGGTTGAGGCAATGCTGGGTGAGCCAGTGCTGAGTGAGGCGGTGATGGATGAGGCAGTGCAGGTTGAGGAAGTGCTGGGTGAGGCAGTGCTGGGTGACGCAGTGCTGGGTGAAGCAGTGCTGGGTGAGGCAGTGCTGAATGGGGAAGTGCTAGGTGAGGCAGTGCTGGGTGAGGCAGTGCTGGGTGAGGTAGTGCTGGATGAGGCAGTGCTGGATGAAGCAGTGCAGGGTGAGGCAGTGGTGGGTGAGGCAGTGCTAAATGAGGCAGTGCTGGGAGAGGCACAGCCGGATGACGCAGTGGTGGGAGAGGCAGTGCTGGATGAGGCAGTGCTGGATGAGGAAGTGCTGCGTCAGGCAGTGCAGGATGAGGCAGTGCTGGGTGAGGTAGTGCTGGATGAGGCAGTGCTGGATGAGGCAGTGGTGCGTCAGGCAGTGCTTGGTGAGGCAGATCTGAATGAGGCAGTGCTGGGTGAGGAAGTGATGGGTGAGGCGGTGCTGGATGAGGGAGTGCTGGGTGAGGCGGTGCTGGATGAGGCAGTGCTGGGTAAGGCTGTGCTAGGTGAGGCAGTGCTGGATGAAGCAGTGGTGGTTGAGGAAGTGCTGAGCGAGACAGTGCTGGGCAAGGCCTTTCTGGTTTACGCAGTGCTGGAAGAGGCAGTGCTGGGTGAGGCGGGGCAGGGTGAGTCAGTCCTAGGTGAGGCAGTGCTGGGTGAGTCAGTCCTAGGTGAGGCAGTGGTGGGTGAGGCAGTGCAGGGTGAGGCAGTGCTGGTTGAGGCAATGCTGGGTGAGCCAGTGCTGAGTGAGGCGGTGATAGATGAGGCAGTGCAGGTTGAGGAAGCGCTGGGTGAGGCAGTGCTGGGTGAGGCAGTGCTGAGTGAAGCAGTGCGGGGTGAGGCAGTGCTGGGTGAGGCAGTGCTGGATGAGGCAGTGCTGGAAGAGGCAGTGCTGGGTGAGGCGGTGCTGGATGAGGGAGTGCTGGGTGAGGCGGTGCGGGATGAGGCAGTGCTGGGTAAGGCTGAGCTGGGTGAGGCAGGGCTGGATGAAGCAATGGTGGGTGAGGAAGTGCTGAGCGAGACAGTGCTGGGCAAGGCATTTCAGGTTGACGCAGTGCTGGATGAGGCAGTGCTGGGTGAGGCGGGGCGGGGTGAGTCAGTCCTAGGTGAGGCAGAGCTGGTTGAGGCAGTGCTGGGTGAGCCAGTGCTGAGTGAGGCGGTGATAGATGAGGCAGTGCAGGTTGAGGAAGTGCTGGGTGAGGCAGTGCTGGGTAAGGCAGTGCTGAATGGGGAAGTGCTAGGTGAGGCAGTGTTGAGTGAGGCAGTGCTGGGTGAGGTAGTGATGGATGAGGCAGTGCTGGATGAGGCAGTGCTGGGTGAGGCAGTGGTGGGTGAGGCAGTGCTGAATGAGGCAGTGCTGGGAGAGGCACTGCTGGATGATGCAGTGGTCGGTGAGGCAGTGCTGGATGAGGCAGTGCTGGATGAGGCAGTGCTGCGTCAGGCAGTGCAGGATGAGACAGTGTTGGGTGAGGTAGTGCTGGATGAGGCAGTGCTGGATGAGGCAGTGCTGGGTGAGGCAGTGCTGGACGAGGCAGTGCTGAATGAGGCAGTGCTGGATGAGACAACACTGGATGAGGCAGTGCTGCATGAGGCAGCGCAAGTTGAGACAGTGCTGGGTGAGGCAGTGCTGGTTGAGCTAGTGCTGGATGAGGCAGTGCTGGATGAGGCAGTGCTGGGTGAGGCAGTGCTGGATGAGGCAGTGCTGGAAGAGGCAGTGCTGGGTGAGGCGGTGCTGGATGAGGGAGTGCTGGGTGAGGCGGTGCGGGATGAGGCAGTGCTGGGTAAGGCTGAGCTGGGTGAGGCAGGGCTGGATGAAGCAATGGTGGGTGAGGAAGTGCTGAGCGAGACAGTGCTGGGCAAGGCATTTCAGGTTGACGCAGTGCTGGAAGAGGCAGTGCTGGGTGAGGCGGGGTGGGGTGAGTCAGTCCTAGGTGAGGCAGAGCTGGTTGAGGCAGTGCTGGGTGAGCCAGTGCTGAGTGAGGCGGTGATAGATGAGGCAGTGCAGGTTGAGGAAGTGTTGGGTGAGGCAGTGCTGGGTAAGGCAGTGCTGAATGGGGAAGTGCTAGGTGAGGCAGTGTTGAGTGAGGCAGTGCTGGGTGAGGTAGTGATGGATGAGGCAGTGCTGGATGAGGCAGTGCTGGGTGAGGCAGTGGTGGGTGAGGCAGTGCTGAATGAGGCAGTGCTGGGAGAGGCACTGCTGGATGATGCAGTGGTCGGTGAGGCAGTGCTGGATGAGGCAGTGCTGGATGAGGCAGTGCTGCGTCAGGCAGTGCAGGATGAGACAGTGTTGGGTGAGGTAGTGCTGGATGAGGCAGTGCTGGATGAGGCAGTGCTGGGTGAGGCAGTGCTGGACGAGGCAGTGCTGAATGAGGCAGTGCTGGATGAGACAACACTGGATGAGGCAGTGCTGCATGAGGCAGCGCAAGTTGAGACAGTGCTGGGTGAGGCAGTGCTGGTTGAGCTAGTGCTGGATGAGGCAGTGCTGGATGAGGCAGTGCTGGGTGAGGCAGTGCTGGATGAGGCAGTGCTGGAAGAGGCAGTGCTGGGTGAGGCGGTGCAGGATGAGGGAGTGCTGGGTGAGGCAGTGATGGATGAGGCTGTGCTGGTTGAGGAAGTGCTGGGTCAGGCAGTGCTGGGTGAAGCAGTGCTGGGTGAGGCAGTGCTGAATGGGGAAGTGCTGGGTGAGGCAGTGCAGGATGAAGCAGTGATGGTTGAGGCAGTGCTGGATGAGGCAGTGCTGGATGAGGCAGTGCTGCGTCAGGCAGTGCTGGGTAAGGCGGTGCTGGGTGAGGCAGATCTGAATGAGGCAGTGCTGGGTGAGGAAGTGTTGGATGAGACAACGCTGGATGAGGCAGTGCTGCATGAGGGCAGCGCAAGTGAGACAGTGCTGGGTGAGGCAGTGCTGGTTGAGGTAGTGCTGGCTGAGCTAGTGCTGGATGAGGCAGTGCTGGATGAGGCAGTGCTCGATGAGGCGTTGCGGGATGAGGCAGTGCTGGGTAAGGCAGTGCTGGGTGAGGCAGTGCTGGATGAAGCAGTGGTGGGTGAGGAAGTGCTGAGCGAGACTGTGCTGGGCAAGGCATTTCTGGTTGACGTAGTGCTGGAAGAGGCAGTGCTGGGTGAGGCGGGGCGGGGTGCGTCAGGACTAGGTGAGGCAGTGCTGGGTGAGTCAGTCCTAGTTGAGGCAGTGCTGGGTGAGGCATTGCAGGATGAGGCAGTGCTTGGTGAGACAGTGCTGGGTGAGGCAGTGCAGGGTGAGGCAGTGCTGGTTGAGGCAGTGCTGGGTGAGCCAGTGCTGAGTGAGGCGGTGATGGATGAGGCAGTGCAGGTTGAGGAAGTGCTGGGTGAGGCAGTGTGGGTGAGGCAGTGCTGAATGGGGAAGTGCTGGGTGAGGCAGTGCAGGATGAGGCCGTGTTGGTTGAGGCACTGCTGGATGAGGCAGAGTTGGTTGAGGCAGTGCTGGATGAGGCAGTGCGGTGTCAGGCAGTGCTCGGTGAGGCGGTGCTGGGTGAGGCAGTTCTGAATGAGGCAGTGCAGGGTGAGGCAGCGCAAGTTGAGACAGTGCTGGGCGAGGCAGTGCTTGTTGAGATAGTGCTGTTTGAGGTAGTGCTGGATGAGGCAGTGCTGCGTGAGGCAGTGCTGGATGAGGCAGTGCTGGATGAGGCAGTGCTGGGTGAGGCAGTGCTGGGTGAGGCAGTGCTGGATGAGGCAGTGCTTGGTGAGGTGGTGCTGGGTGAGGTAGTGCTGGATGAGGCATTGCTGGATGAGGTAGTGCTGGATGAAGCAATTCTGGGTGAGGCAGTGCTGAGTGAGGCAGTGCTGGGAGAGGCGGTGCTGAGTGAGGCAGTGCTGGGAGAGGCAGTGCTGGGTGAGGTGGTGCTGGGTGAGGCAGTGCTGAGTGAGGCAGTGCTGGGAGAGGCAGTGCTGGGAGAGGCGGTGCTGGGTAAGGTGGTGCAGGGCGAGGTGGTGCTGGAAGAGGCGGTGCAGGTTGAGACAGTGCTGGGTGAAGCATTGCTGGGGGAGGGGGAGCTGGGAGAGGCAGTGCTGGGTGAGGCGGTGGTGAGTGAGGCAGTGCTGGGTGAGGGGGTGCTGGGTGAAGCATTGCCATTGCTGGGTGAGGCAATGCTGGATGACGCTGTGCTGGGTGAGGCAAAATTGGGCGAGGCGGTACAGTGTGAGGCAGTGCTGTATGGCAGTGCTGTTCGAGACAGTGATGAGTAATGCAGTGCTGAATGAGGCAGTGCTGGATGAGGCAGTGCTGGATGAGGCACGGTTGGTTGAGGCAGTGCTGGATGAGGCAGTGCTGGATGAGGCACAGTAGGTTGAGGAAGTGCTGGATGAGGCAGTGCTGGATGAGGCACGGTTGGTTGAGGAAGTGCTGGATGAGGCAGTGTTGATTGAGGCACTGCTTAATGAGGCAGTGGTGGGTGAGGCAGTGCTGGATGAGGCAGTGCTGGATGAGGCAGTGCTGCGTGAGGCAGTGCAGGATGAGGCAGTGCTGTTCGAGGCAGTGCTGGGTGAGGCAGTGCTGGATGAGGCAGTACTGGATGAGACAGTGCTGGATGAGGCAGTGCTGGATGAGGCAGTGCTGGGTGAGGCAGTGCTGCGTCAGGCAGTGCAGGATGAGGCAGTGCTGGCTGAGGCAGTGCTGGATGAGGCAGTGCAGGATGAGGCAGTGGTGGGTGAGGAGGTGCTGAGCGAGATTGTGCTGGGCAAGGCATTTCTGGTTGACGCAGTGCTGGAAGAGGCAGTGCTGGAAGAGGCGGGGCGGGGGTGAGTCATTCCTAGGTGAGGCAGTGCTGGGTGAGGCAGTGCAGGATGAGGCAGTGCTGGTTGAGGTATTGCTTTTTGAGGCAGTGCTGCATGAGGCAGCGCTGGGTGAGGCAGTGCTGAAAGGGGAACTGCTGGGTGAGGCAGTGCTGGATGAGGAAGTGCTGGTGAGGCAATGCTGCTTGAGGCAGTGCTGGATGAGGCAGTGCTGGATGAGACACCACTGGATGAGACAGTGTTGGTTGAGGCAGTGCTGGATGATGCAGTGTTGGTTGAAGCACTGCTGGATGAGGCAGTGCTGGTGAAGCAGTGCTGGTTGAGGCAGTGCTAGATGAGGCAGTGCTGGATGAGGCAGTGTTGGTTGAGGCAGTGCTGGATGAGGCAGTGCTGGGTGAGGCAGTGCTGGATGAGGAAGCGCAAGTTCAGACAGTTCTGGGTGAGGCAGTGCTGGTTGAGATAGTGCTGGTTGAGGTAGTGTGGATGAGGCAGTGCTGGATGAGACAACGCTGGATGAGGCAGTGCTGCATGAGGCAGCGCAAGTTGAGACTGTGCTGGGTGATGCAGTGCTGGATGAGGTAGTGCTGGTTGAGCTAGTGCTGGATGAGGCAGTGCAGGATGAGGCAGTGCTGGGTGAGGCAGTGCTGGATGAGGCAGTGCTGGAAGAGGCAGTGCTGGGTGAGGCGGTGCGGGGTGAGTCAGTCCTAGGTGAGGAAGTGCTGGGTGAGGCAGTGCTGGGTGAGGTGGTGCTGGGTGAGGCATTGCTGAGTGAGGCAGAGCTGGATGAGGCAGTACTGGATGAGGCAGTGCTGGGTGAGGCAGTGGTGGGTGAGGAAGTGCTGGGTGAGGCAATGGTGGTTGAGGCAGTGTTGTTTGAGGCAGTGCTGGATGAGGCAGTGTTGGTTGAGGCACGGCTGGATGAGGCAGTGGTGCGTCAGGCAGTGCTGGGTGAGGCAGATCTGAATGAGTCAGTGCTAGGTGAGGAAGTGCTGGGTGAGGCAGTGCTGGAAGAGGCAGTGCTGGGAGAGGCAGTGTTGGGTGAGGTGGTGCTGGGTGAGGCAGTGCTGGAAGAGGCACGGTTGGTTGAGGCGGTGCTGGATGAGGCAGTGTTGATTAAGGCACTGCTGAATGAGGCAGTGGTGGGTGAGGCAGTGTTGGATGAGGCAGTGCTGGATGAGGCAGTGCTCGTCAGGCAGTGCAGGTTGAGGCAGTGCTGCTCGAGGCAGTGCTGGGTGTGGGAGTGCTGGATGAGGCAGTACTGGATGAGGCAGTGCTGGGTGAGGCAGTGGTGGGTGAGGCAGTGCTGGGTGAGGCAATGGTGGTTGAGGCAGTGTTGGTTCAGGCAGTGCTCGATGAGGCAGTGTTGGTTGAGGCACGGCTGGATGAGGCAGTGGTAAGTCAGGCAGTGCTGGGTGAGGCAGATCTGAATGAGGCAGTGCTGGGTGAGGAAGTGCTGGATGAGACAACGCTGGATGAGGCAGTGCTGCATGAGGCAGCGCAAGTTGAGCTAGTGCTGGATGATGCAGTGCTGGATGAGGCAGTGCTGGGTGAGGCAGTGTTGAATGAGGCAGTGCTGGATCAGGCAGTGCTGGGTAAGGCTGTGCTGGGTGAGGCAGTGCTGGATGAAGCAGTGGTGGGTGAGGAAGTGCTGAGCGAGACAGTGTTGGGCAAGGCATTTCTGGTTGACGCAGTGCTGGAAGAGGCAGTGCTGGGTGAGGCGGGGCGGGGTGAGTCACTCCTAGGTGAGGCAGTGCTGGGTGAGTCAGTCCTAGCTGAGGCAGTGCTGGGTGAGGCAGTGCAGGATGAGGCAGTGCTGGGTGAGGCAGTGCAGGGTGAGGCAGTGCTGGTTGAGGCAATGCTGGGTGAGCCAGTGCTGAGTGAGGCGGTGATGGATGAGGCAGTGCAGGTTGAGGAAGTGCTGGGTGAGGCAGTGCTGGGTGACGCAGTGCTGGGTGAAGCAGTGCTGGGTGAGGCAGTGCTGAATGGGGAAGTGCTAGGTGAGGCAGTGCTGGGTGAGGCAGTGCTGGGTGAGGTAGTGCTGGATGAGGCAGTGCTGGATGAAGCAGTGCAGGGTGAGGCAGTGGTGGGTGAGGCAGTGCTAAATGAGGCAGTGCTGGGAGAGGCACAGCCGGATGACGCAGTGGTGGGAGAGGCAGTGCTGGATGAGGCAGTGCTGGATGAGGAAGTGCTGCGTCAGGCAGTGCAGGATGAGGCAGTGCTGGGTGAGGTAGTGCTGGATGAGGCAGTGCTGGATGAGGCAGTGGTGCGTCAGGCAGTGCTTGGTGAGGCAGATCTGAATGAGGCAGTGCTGGGTGAGGAAGTGATGGGTGAGGCGGTGCTGGATGAGGGAGTGCTGGGTGAGGCGGTGCTGGATGAGGCAGTGCTGGGTAAGGCTGTGCTAGGTGAGGCAGTGCTGGATGAAGCAGTGGTGGTTGAGGAAGTGCTGAGCGAGACAGTGCTGGGCAAGGCCTTTCTGGTTTACGCAGTGCTGGAAGAGGCAGTGCTGGGTGAGGCGGGGCAGGGTGAGTCAGTCCTAGGTGAGGCAGTGCTGGGTGAGTCAGTCCTAGGTGAGGCAGTGGTGGGTGAGGCAGTGCAGGGTGAGGCAGTGCTGGTTGAGGCAATGCTGGGTGAGCCAGTGCTGAGTGAGGCGGTGATAGATGAGGCAGTGCAGGTTGAGGAAGCGCTGGGTGAGGCAGTGCTGGGTGAGGCAGTGCTGAGTGAAGCAGTGCGGGGTGAGGCAGTGCTGAATGGGGAAGTGCAAGGTGAGGCAGTGCTGGGTGAGGCAGTACTTGGTGAGGTAGTGCTGGATGAGGCAGTTCTGGGTGAGGCAGTGCAGGGTGAGGCAGTGCTGGGTGAGGCAGTCTGAATGAGGCAGTGCTGGGATAGGCACTGCTGGATGATGCAGTGGTGAGTGAGGCAGTGATGGATGAGGCAGTGCTGCGTCAGGCAGTGCAGGATGAGGCAGTGCTGGGTGAGGTAGTGCTGGATGAGGCAGTGCTGGATGAGGCAGTGCTGGGTGAGGCAGTGCTGGACGAGGCAGTGCTGAAAGAAGCAGTGCAAGGAGAGGCACTGCTGGATGAGGCAGTGGTGGGTGAGGCAGTGCTGGATGAGGCAATGCTGGATGAGGCAGTGCTGCGTCAGGCAGTGCAGGATGAGGCAGTGCTGGGTGAGGCAGTGCTGGATGAGACAGTGCTGTAAGAGGCAGTGCTGCTTGAGGCGGTGCGGGCTGAGTCAGTACTAGGTGAGGAAGTGCTGGGTGAGGCAGTGCTGGGTGAGGTGGAGCTGGGTGAGGCAGTGCTGAGCGGGGCAGTGCTGGAAGACGAAGTGCTGGGAGAGGCAGTGCTGGGTGAGGTGGTGCTGGGTGAGGCAGTGCTGGAAGAGGCACGGTTGGTTGAGGCGGTGCTGGATGAGGCAGTGTTGATTAAGGCACTGCTGAATGAGGCAGTGGTGGGTGAGGCAGTGCTGGATGAGGCAGTGCTGGATGAGGCAGTGCTCGTCAGACAGGGCAGGTTGAGGCAGTGCTGCTCGAGGCAGTGCTGGGTGTGGGAGTGCTGGATGAGGCAGTACTGGATGAGGCAGTGCTGGGTGAGGCAGTGGTGGGTGAGGCAGTGCTGGGTGAGGCAATGGTGGTTGAGGCAGTGTTGGTTGAGGCAGTGCTGGATGAGGCAGTGTTGGTTAAGGCACGGCTGGATGAGGCAGTGGTAAGTCAGGCAGTGCTGGGTGAGGCAGATCTGAAAGAGGCAGTGCTGGGTGAGGAAGTGCTGGATGAGTCAACGCTGGATGAGGCAGTGCTGCATGAGGCAGCGCAAGTTGAGACAGTGCTGGGTGAGGCAGTGCTGGTTGAGGCAGTGCTGGTTGAGCTAGTGCTGGATGAGGCAGTGCTGGATGAGGCAGTGCTGGGTGAGGCAGTGTTGAATGAGGCAGTGCTGGATGAGGCAGTGCTGGGTGAGGCGGTGCTGGATCAGGGAGTGCTGGGTGAGGCGGTGCTGGATGAGGCAGTGCTGGGTAAGGCTGTGCTGGGTGAGGCAGTGCTGGATGAAGGAGTGGTGGGTGAGGAAGTGCTGAGCGAGAAAGTGTTGGGCAAGGCATTTCTGGTTGACGCAGTGCTGGAAGAGGCAGTGCTGGGTGAGGCGGGGCGGGGTGAGTCACTCCTAGGTGAGGCAGTGCTGGGTGAGTCAGTCCTAGCTGAGGCAGTGCTGGGTGAGGCAGTGCAGGATGAGGCAGTGCTGGGTGAGGCAGTGCAGGGTGAGGCAGTGCTGGTTGAGGCAATGCTGGGTGAGCCAGTGCTAAGTGAGGCGGTGATGGATGAGGCAGTGCAGGTTGAGGACGTGCTGGGTGAGGCAGTGCTGGGTGACGCAGTGCTGGGTGAAGCAGTGCTGGGTGAGGCAGTGCTGAATGGGGAAGTGCTAGGTGAGGCAGTGCTGGGTGAGGCAGTGCTAGGTGAGGTAGTGCTGGATGAGGCAGTGCTGGATGAAGAAGTGCAGGGTGAGGCAGTGGTGGGTGAGGTAGTGCTGAATGAGGTAGTGCTGGGAGAGGCACTGCCGGATGACGCAGTGGTGGGAGAGGCAGTGCTGGATGAGGCAGTGCTGGATGAGGCAGTGCTGCGTCAGGCAGTGCAGGATGAGGCAGTGCTGGGTGAGGTAGTGCTGGATGAGGCAGTGCTGGATGAGGCAGTGCTGGGTGAAGCAGTGTTGGTTGAGGCAGTGCTGGATGAGGCAGTGCTGGGAGAGGCACTGCTGGATGGGGCAGTGGTGCGTCAGGCAGTGCTGGGTGAGGCAGATCTGAATGAGGCAGTGCTGGGTGAGGAAGTGCTGGATGAGACAACGCTGGATGAGGCAGTGCTGCATGAGGCAGCGCAAGTTGAGACAGTGCTGGGTGAGGCAGTGCTGGTTGAGGCAGTGCTGGATGAGCTAGTGCTGGATGAGGCAGTGCTGGATGAGGCAGTGCTGGGTGAGGCAGTGCTGGATGAGGCAGTGCTGGAAGAGGCAGTGGTGGGTGAGGCGGTGCTGGATGAGGGAGTGCTGGGTGAGGCGGTGCTGGATGAGGCAGTGCTGGGTGAGGCAGTGCTGGGTAAGGCAGTGTTGGGTGAGGCAGAACTGGATGAAGCAATGGTGGGTGAGGAAGTGCTGAGCGAGACAGTGCTGGGCAAGGCATTTCTGGTTGACGCAGTGCTGGAAGAGGCAGTTCTGGGTGAGGCGGGGCGGGGTGAGTCAGTCCTAGGTGAGGCAGTGCTGGGAGAGTCAGTCCTAGGTGAGGCAGAGCTGGGTGAGGCAGTGCAGGATGAGGCAGTGCTGGGTGAGGCAGTGCTGGTTGAGGCAGTGCTGGGTGAGCCAGTGCTGAGTGAGGCGGTGATAGATGAGGCAGTGCAGGTTGAGGAAAAGCTGGGTGAGGCAGCGCTGGGTAAGGCAGTGCTGAATGGGGAAGTGCTAGGTGAGGCAGTGTTGGGTGAGGCAGTGCTGGGTGAGGTAGTGCAGGATGAGACAGTGCTTGATGAGGCAGTGCTGGGTGAGGCAGTGGTGGGTGAGGCAGTGCTGAATGAGGCAGTGCTGGGAGAGGCACTGCTGGATGATGCAGTGGTGGGTGAGGCAGTGCTGGATGAGGCAGTGCTGGGTAAGGCTGTGTTGGGTGAGGCAGTGCTGGATGAAGCAGTGGTGGGTGAGGAAGTGCTGAGTGAGACTGTGCTGGGCAAGACATTTCTGGTTGACGCAGTGCTGGAAGAGGCAGTGCTGGGTGAGGCAGGGCGGGGTGAGTCAGTCCTAGGTGAGGCAGTGCTGGGTGAGTCAGTCCTAGGTGAGGCAGTGCTGGGTGAGGCAGTGCAGGATGAGGCAGTGCTGGTTGAGGCAGTGCTGGGTGAGCCAGTGCTGAGTGAGGCGGTGATGGATGAGGCAGTGCAGGTTGAGGAAGTGCTGGGTGAGGCAGTGTGGGTGAGGCAGTGCTGAATGGGGAAGTGCTGGGTGAGGCAGTGCAGGATGAGGCCGTGTTGGTTGAGGCACTGCTGGATGAGGCAGATTTGGTTGAGGCAGTGCTGGATGAGGCAGTGCGGTGTCAGGCAGTGCTGGGTGAGGCGGTGCTGGGTGAGGCAGTTCTGAATGAGGCAGTGCAGGGTGAGGCAGCGCATGTTGAGACAGTGCTGGGTGAGGCAGTGCTTGTTGAGATAGTGCTGTTTGAGGTAGTGCTGGATGAGGCAGTGCTGCGTGAGGCAGTGCTGGATGAGGCAGTGCTGGATGAGGCAGTGCTGGGTGAGGCAGTGCTGGGTGAGGCAGTGCTGGATGAGGCAGTGCTTGGTGAGGTGGTGCTGGGTGAGGTAGTGCTGGATGAGGCATTGCTGGATGAGGTAGTGCTGGATGAAGCAATTCTGGGTGAGGCAGTGCTGAGTGAGGCAGTGCAAGGAGAGGCAGTGCTGGGAGAGGCGGTGCTGAGTGAGGCAGTGCTGGGAGAGGCAGTGCTGGGTGAGGTGGTGCTGGGTGAGGCAGAGCTGAGTGAGACAGTGCTGGGAGAGGCAGTGCTGGGAGAGGCGGTGCTGGGTAAGGTGGTGCAGGGCGAGGTGGTGCTGGAAGAGGCGGTGCAGGTTGAGACAGTGCTGGGTGAAGCATTGCTGGGGGAGGGGGAGCTGGGAGAGGCAGTGCTGGGTGAGGCGGTGGTGAGTGAGGCAGTGCTGGGTGAGGGGGTGCTGGGTGAAGCATTGCCATTGCTGGGTGAGGCAATGCTGGATGACGCTGTGCTGGGTGAGGCAAAATTGGGCGAGGCGGTACAGTGTGAGGCAGTGCTGTATGGCAGTGCTGTTCGAGACAGTGATGAGTAATGCAGTGCTGAATGAGGCAGTGCTGGATGAGGCAGTGCTGGATGAGGCACGGTTGGTTGAGGCAGTGCTGGATGAGGCAGTGCTGGATGAGGCACAGTTGGTTGAGGAAGTGCTGGAGGAGGCAGTGCTGGATGAGGCACGGTTGGTTGAGGAAGTGCTGGATGAGGCAGTGTTGATTGAGGCACTGCTTAATGAGGCAGTGGTGGGTGAGGCAGTGCTGGATGAGGCAGTGCTGGATGAGGCAGTGCTGCGTGAGGCAGTGCAGGATGAAGCAGTGCTGTTCGAGGCAGTGCTGGGTGAGGCAGTGCTGGATGAGGCAGTACTGGATGAGACAGTGCTGGATGAGGCAGTGCCTGATGAGGCAGTGCTGGGTGAAGCAGTGCTGGATGACGCAGTGCTGGATGAGGCTGTGCTGGGTGAGGCGGTGCTGGATGAGGGAGTGCTGGGTGAGGCGGTGCTGGATGAGGCAGTGCTGGGTAAGGCTGTGTTGGGTGAGGCAGTGCTGGATGAAGCAGTGGTGGGTGAGGAAGTGCTGAGTGAGACTGTGCTGGGCAACACATTTCTGGTTGACGCAGTGCTGGAAGAGGCAGTGCTGGGTGAGGCAGGGCGGGGTGAGTCAGTCCTAGGTGAGGCAGTGCTGGGTGAGTCAGTCCTAGGTGAGGCAGTGCTGGGTGAGGCAGTGCAGGATGAGGCAGTGCTGGGTGAGGCAGTGCAGGGTGAGGCAGTGCAGGGTGAGGCAGTGCTGGCTGAGGCAATGCTGGGTGAGCCAGTGCTGAGTGAGGCGGTGATAGATGAGGCAGTGCAGGTTGAGGAAGTGCTGGGTGAGGCAGTGCTGGGTGAGGCAGTGCTGGGTGAAGCAGTGCTGGGTGAGGCAATACTGAATGGGGAACTGATGGGTGAGGCAGTGCTGGGTGAGGCAGTGCTGGGTGAGTTAGTGCTGGATGAGGCAGTGCTGGATGAGGCAGTGCTGGGTGAGGCACTGCTGGATGAGGCAGTGCTGGGTGAGGTGGTGCTGGGTGAGGCGGTGCAGGAAGGGGCACGGTTGGTTGAGGCGGTGCTGGATGAGGCAGTGTTGATTGAGGCACTGCTGAATGATGCAGTGGTGGGTGAGGCAGTGCAGGATGAGGCCGTGTTGGTTGAGGCACTGCTGGATGAGGCAGTGTTGGTTGAGGCAGTGCTGGATGAGGCAGTGCTGTGTCAGGAAGTGCTGGGTGAGGCGGTGCTTGTTGAGGCAGTTCTGAATGAGGCAGTTCAGGGTGAGGCAGTGCTGGATGAGACAACGCTGGATGAGGCAGTGCTGCATGAGGCAGCACAAGTTGAGACAGTGCTGGGTGAGGCAGTGCTGGTTGAGATAGTGTTGGTTGAGATAGTGCTGGATGAGGCACTGCTGGATGAGGCAGTGCTGCATGAGGCAGTGCTGGATGAGGCAGTGCTGGATGAGGCAGTGCTGGGTGAGGCAGTGCTGGGTGAGGTAGTGCTGGATGAGGCAGTGCTGGATGAGGCAGTACTGGGTGAGGCAGTGGTGGGTGAGGCAGTGCTGGACGAGGCAGTGCTGAATGAGGCAGTGCTGCGTCAGGCAGTGCAGGATGAGGCAGTGCTGCTCGAGGCAGTGCGGGGTGAGGGAGTGCTGGATGAGGCAGTACTGGATGAGGCAGTGCTGGGTGAGGCAGTGGTGGGTGAGGCAGTGCTGGGTGAGGCAATGGTGGTTGAGGCAGTGGTGGGTGAGGAAGTGCTGAGTGAGACGGTGCTGGGCAAGGCATTTCTGGTTGACGCAGTGCTGGAAGAGGCAGTGCTGGGTGAGGCGGGGTGGGGTGAGTCAGTCCTAGGTGAGGCAGTGCTGGGTGAGGCAGTGCAGGATGAGGCAGTGCTGGGGGAGTCAGTGCTGGGTGAGGCAGTGCAGGATGAGGCAGTGCTGGTTGAGGCAGTACTGGGTGAGCCAGTGCTGAGTGAGGTGGTGATGTAAGAGGCTGTGCTGGTTGAGGAAGTGCTGGGTGAGGCAGTGCTGGGTGAGGCAGTGCTGGGTGAAGCAGTGCTGGGTGAGGCAGTGCTGAAAAGGGAAGTGCTGGGTGAGGCAGTGCAGGATGAGGCAGTGTTGGTTGAGGCAGTGCTGGATGAGGCAGTGTTGGTTGAGGCAGGGCTGGATGAGGCAGTGGTGCGTCAGGCAATGCGGGGTGAGGCAGATCTGAATGAGGCAGTGCTGGGTGAGGAAGTGCTGGATGAGACAACGCTGGATGAGGCAGTGCTGCATGAGGCAGCGCAAGTTGAGACAGTGCTGGGTGATGCAATGCTGGTTGAGCTAGTGCTGGATGAGGCAGTGCAGGATGAGGCAGTGCTGGGTGAGGCAGTGCTGGATGAGGCAGTGCTGGAAGAGGCAGTGCTGGGTGAGGCGGTGCGGGGTGAGTCAATCCTAGGTGAGGAAGTGCTGGGTGAGGCAGTGCTGGGTGAGGTGGTGCTGGGTGAGGCAGTGATGAGTGAGGCAGTGCTGGAAGAGGCAGTGCTGGGAGAGGCAGTGCTGGGTGAGGTGGTGCTGGGTGAGGTGGTGCTGGGTGAGGCAGTGATGAGTGAGGCAGTGCTGGAAGAGGCAGTGCTGGATGAGGCAGTGCTGGGTGAGGTGGTGCTGGGTGAGGCGGTGTTGGAAGAGGCACGGTTGGTTGAGGCGGTGCTGGATGAGGCAGTGTTGATTGAGGCACTGCTGAATGAGGCAGTGGTGGGTGAGGCAGTGCTGGATGAGGCAGTGCTGGATGAGGCAGTGCTGCGTCAGGCAGTGCAGGATGAGGCAGTGCTGTTCGAGGCAGTGCTGGGTGATGGAGTAATGGATGAGGCAATACTGTATGAGGTGGTGCTGGGTGAGGCAGTGCTGAGTGAGAATGTGCTGGGCAAGGCAGTTCAGGTTGACGCAGTGCTGGAAGAGGCAGTGCTGGGTGAGGCGGGGCGGGGTGAGTCAGTCCTAGTTGAGGCAATGCAGGATGAGGCAGTGCAGGATGAGGCATTGCTGGGTGAGGCAGTGCAGGATGAGGCAGTGCTGGGTGCGGCAGTGCTGCGTCAGGCAGCGCAGGTTGAGGCAGTGCTGGGTGCGGCAGCGCTGCGTCAGGCAGTGCTGGACGAGGCAGTGCTGGATGAGGCAGTGCTGGGTGAGGCAGTGCTGGATGAGGCAGTGCTGGATGAGGCAGTGCTGGGTGAGGCAGTGCTGGATGAGGCAGTGCTGGGTGAGGCGGGGCTGGGTGAGGCGGGGCTGGGTGAGGCAGTGCTGGGAGAGGCAGTGCTGGGTGAGGCAGGGCTGGGTGAGACGGTACAGGGTGAGGCGGTGCTGGGTGAGGCAGTTCAGAATGAGGCAGTGCAGGGTGAGGCAGTGCTGGATGAGACAACGCTGGATGAGGCAGTGCTGCATGAGGCAGCGCAAGTTGAGACAGTGCTGGGTGAGGCAGTGCTGGTTGAGATAGTGTTGGTTGAGGTAGTGCTGGGTGAGGTGGTGCTGGGTGAGGCAGTGCTGGGTGAGGCAGTGCTGGAAGAGGCAGTGCTGGGAGAGGCAGTGCTGAGTGAGGTGGTGCTGGGGGAGGCGGTGCTGGAAGAGGCACGGTTGGTTGAGGCGGTGCTGGATGAGGCAGTGTTGATTGAGGCACTGCTGAATGAGGAAGTGGTGGGTAAGGCAGTGCTGGATGAGGCAGTGCTGAATGAGGCAGAGGTGGGTGAGGCAGTGCTGGATGAGGGAGTGCTGCGTCAGGCAGTGCAGGATGAGGCAGTGCTGTTCCAGGCAGTGCTGGGTGAGGGAGTGATGGATGAGGCAGTACTGGGTGAGGCAATGGTGGTTGAGGCAGTGCTGGGTGAGGCGGGGTGGGGTGAGTCAGTCCTAGGTGAGGCAGTGCTGGGTGAGGCAGTGCTGGGGGAGTCAGTGCTGGGTGAGGCAGTGCAGGATGAGGCAGTGCTGGTTGAGACAGTACTGGGTGAGCTAGTGCTGAGTGAGGCGGTGATGTAAGAGGCGGTGCTGGGTGAGGGAGTGCTGGATGAGGCAGTGCTGGGTGAGGCAGTGATGGATGAGGCTGTGCAGGTTAAGGAAGTGCTGGGTGAGGCAGTGCTGGGTGAGGCAGTGCTGGGTGAGGCAGTGCTGAATGGGGAAGTGCTGGGTGAGGCAGTGCAGGATGAGGCAGTGTTGGTTGAGGCAGTGCTGGATGAGGCAGTGTTGGTTGAGGCAGGGCTGGATGAGGCAGTGGTGCGTCAGGCAGTGCTGGGTGAGGCAGTGCTGGGTGAGGCAGATCTGAATGAGGCAGTGCTGGGTGAGGAAGTGCTGGATGAGACAACGCTGGATGAGGCAGTGCTGCATGAGGCAGCGCAAGTTGAGACAGTGCTGGGTGATGCAGTGCTGGTTGAGGTAGTGCTGGTTGAGCTAGTGCTGGATGAGGCAGTGCAGGATGAGGCAGTGCTGGGTGAGGCAGTGCTGGATGAGGCAGTGCTGGAAGAGGCAGTGCTGGGTGAGGCGGTGCGGGGTGAGTCAGTCCTAGGTGAGGAAGTGCTGGGTGAGGCAGTGCTGGGTGAGGTGGTGCTGGGTGAGGCAGTGATGAGTGAGGCAGTGCTGGAAGAGGCAGTGCTGGGAGAGGCAGTGCTGGGTGAGGTGGTGCTGGGTGAGACGGTGCTGGAAGAGGCACGGTTGGTTGAGGTGGTGCTGGATGAGGCAATGTTGATTGAAGCACTGCTGAATGAGGCAGTGGTGGGTGAGGCAGTGCTGGATGAGGCAGTGCTGGATGAGGCAGTGCTGCGTCAGGCAGTGCAGGATGAGGCAGTGCTGTTCGAGGCAGTGCTGGGTGAGGGAGTGATGGATGAGGCAATACTGGATGAGGTGGTGCTGGGTGAGGCAGTGCTGAGTGAGGCAGTGCTGGGTGAGGCAATGGTGGTTGAGGCAGTAGTGGGTGAGGAAGTGCTGAGTGAGAATGTGCTGGGCAAGGCAGTTCTGGTTGACGCAGTGCTGGAAGAGGCAGTGCTGGGTGAGGCGGGGCGGGGTGAGTCAGTCCTAGGTGAGGCAGTGCAGGATGAGGCAGTGCAGGATGAGGCAGTGCTGGGTGAGGCAGTGCAGGGTGAGGCAGTGCTGGGTGAGGCAGTGCAGGATGAGGCAGTGCTGGGTGAGGCAGTGATGGATGAGGCTGTGCTGGATGAGGCAGTGCTGCATCAGGCAGAGCAGGTTGAGGCAGTACTGGGTGCGGCAGTGCTGCGTCAGGCAGTGCTGGACGAGGCAGTGCTGGATGAGGCAGTGCTGGGTGAGGCAGTGCTGGATGAGGCAGTGCTGGATGAGGCAGTGCTGGGTAAGGCAGTGCTGGATGAGGCAGTGCTGGATAAGGCAGTGCTGGGTGAGGTAGTGCTGGGTGAGGCAGTGCTGGGTGAGGGGGCGCTGGGTGAGGCAGTGCTGGGAGAGGCAGTGCTGGGTGAGGCAGGGCTGGGTGAAGCATTGCTGGATGAATCTTTGCTGGGTGAGGCAAAACTGGGTGAGACGGTACAGGGTGAGGCGGTGCTGGGTGAGGCAGTTCAGAATGAGGCAGTGCTGGATGAGACAACGCTGGATGAGGCAGTGCTGCAAGAGGCAGCGCAAGTTGAGACAGTGCTGGGTGATGCAGTGCTGGATGAGGCAGTGCTGGAAGAGGCAGTGCTGGGTGAGGCAGTGCTGGATGAGGCAGTGCTGGAAGAGGCAGTGCTGGGTGAGGCGATGCGGGGTGATTCAGTCCTAGGTGAGGAAGTGCTGGGTGAAGCAGTGCTGGGTGAGGTGGTGCTGGGTGAGGCAGTGCTGAGTGAGGCAGTGCTGGAAGAGGCAGTGCTGGGAGAGGCAGTGCTGGGTGAGGTGGTGCTGGGGGAGGCGGTGCTGGAAGAGGCACGGTTGGTTGAGGCGGTGCTGGATGAGGCAGTGTTGATTGAGGCACTGCAGAATGAGGCAGTGGTGGGTAAGGCAGTGCTGGATGAGGCAGTGCTGAATGAGGCAGAGGTGGGTGAGGCAGTGCTGGATGAGGGAGTGCTGTTCGAGGCAGTGCTGGGTGAGGCAATGGTGGTTGAGGCAGTGGTGGGTGAAGAAGTGCTGTGAGACTGTGCTGGGCAAGGCATTTCTGGTTGAGGCAGTGCTGGAAGAGGCAGTGCTGGGTGAGGCGGGGCGGGGTGAGTCATTCCTAGGTGAGGCAGTGCTGGGAGAGTCAGTGCTGTGTCAGGCAGTGCTGGGTGATGCGGTGCTTGGTGAGGCAGTTCTGAATGAGGCAGTGCAGGGTGAGGCAGTGCTGGATGAGACAATGCTGGATGAGGCAGTGCTGCATGAGGCAGCACAAGTTGAGACAGTGCTGGGTGAGGCAGTGCTGGTTGAGATAGTGTTGGTTGAGGTAGTGCTGGATGAGGCAGTGCTGGATGAGGCAGTGCTGGGTGAGGCAGTGCTGGATGAGGCAGTGCTGGATGAGGCAGTGCTGGTTGAGGTAGTGCTGGTTGAGCTAGTGCTGGATGAGGCAGTGCAGGATGAGGCAGTGCTGGATGAGGCAGTGCTGGGTGAGGCAGTGCTGGGTGAGGCGGTGCGGGGTGAGTCAGTGCTGGATGAGGCAGTGCAGGATGAAACAGTGCTGGGAGAGGCAGTGCAGGGTGAGGCAGTGATGGGTTAGGCAGTGCAGGATGAGGCAGTGCTGGGTGAAGCAGTGCTGGGTGAGGCAGTGCTGAATAGGGAAGTGCTGGGTGAGGCAGTGCTGGATGAGGCAGTGTTGGTTCAGGCAATGCTGGATGAGGCAGTGTTGGTTGAGGCAGTGCTGGATGAGACCGTGCTGCGTCAGGCAGTGCAAGGGGAGGCAGTGCTGGGTGAGACAGATCTGCATGAGGCAGTGCTGGTGAGGAAGTGCTGGATGAGACAACGCTGGATGAGGCAGTGCTGCATGAGGCAGCGCAAGTTGAGACAGTGCTGGATGAGGCAGTGCTGGATGAGGCAGTGCTGGGTGAGGCAGTGCTGGAAGAGGCAGTGCTGGATGAGGCAGTGCTGGGTGAGGCGGTGCTGGATGAGGGAGTGCTGGGTGAGGCGGTGCTGGGTGAGGCAGTGCTGGGTAAGGCTATGCTGGGTGAGGCAGTGCTGGATGAAGCAGTGGTGGGTGAGGAAGTGCTGAGTGAGACTGTGCTGGGCAAGACATTTCTGGTTGACACAGTGCTGGAAGAGGCAGTGCTGGGTGAGGCAGGGCGGGGTGAGTCAGTCCTAGGTGAGGCAGTGCTGGGTGAGTCAGTCCTAGGTGAGGCAGTGCTGGGTGAGGCAGTGCAGGATGAGGCAGTGCTGGGTGAGGCAGTGCTGGGTGAGGCAGTGCAGGGTGAGGCAGTGCTGGTTGAGGCAATGCTGGGTGAGCCAGTGCTGAGTGAGGCGGTGATAGATGAGGCAGTGCAGGTTGAGGAAGTGCTGGGTGAGGCAGTGCTGGGTGAGGCAGTGCTGGGTGAAGCAGTGCTGGGTGAGGCAATGCTGAATGGGGAACTGATGGGTGAGGCAGTGCTGGGTGAGGCAGTGCTGGGTGAGTTAGTGCTGGATGAGGCAGTGCAGGATGAGGCAGTGCTGGGTGAGGCACTGCTGGATGAGGCAGTGCTGGGTGAGGTGGTGCTGGGTGAGGCGGTGCAGGAAGAGGCACGGTTGGTTGAGGCGGTGCTGGATGAGGCAGTGTTTATTGAGGCACTGCTGAATGAGGCAGTGGTGGGTAAGGCAGTGCTGGATGAGGCAGTGCTGAATGAGGCAGAGGTGGGTGAGGCAGTGCTGGATGAGGGAGTGCTGCGTCAGGCAGTGCAGGATGAGGCAGTGCTGTTCGAGGCAGTGCTGGGTGAGGCAATGGTGGTTGAGGCAGTGGTGGGTGAAGAAGTGCTGTGAGACTGTGCTTGGCAAGGCATTTCTGGTTGATGCAGTGCTGGAAGAGGCAGTGCTGGGTGAGGCGGGGCGGGGTGAGTCATTCCTAGGTGAGGCAGTGCTGTGTCAGGCAGTGCTGGGTGATGCGGTGCTTGGTGAGGCAGTTCTGAATGAGGCAGTGCTGGATGAGGCAGTGCCAGTTGAGACAATGCTGGGTGAGCCAGTGCTGACTGAGGCGGTGATAGATGAGGCAGTGCAGGTTGAGGAAGTGCTGGGTGAGGCAGTGCTGGGTGAGGCAGTGCTGGGTGAAGCAGTGCTGGGTGAGGCAGTGCTGAATGGGGAAGTGCTGGGTGAGGCAGTGCAGGATTAGGCCGTGTTGGTTGAGGCACTGCTGGATGAGGCAGTGTTGGTTGAGGCAGTGCTGGATGAGGCAGTGCTGTGTCAGGAAGTGCTCGGTGAGGCGGTGCTTGGTGAGGCAGTTCTGAATGAGGCAGTGCAGGGTGAGGCAGTGCTGGATGAGACAACGCTGGATGAGGCAGTGCTGCATGAGGCAGCGCAAGTTGAGACAGTGCTGGGTGAGGCAGTGCTGGTAGAGATAGTGCTAGTTGAGTTGGTGCTGGATGAGGCACTGCTGGATGAGGCAGTGCTGGGTGAGGCAGTGCTGGGTGAGGTAGTGCTGATGAGGCAGTGCTGGATGAGGCAGTGCTGGGTGAGGCAGTGGTGGGTGAGGCAGTGCTGGATGAGGCAGTGCTGAATGAGGCAGTGCTGGGAGAGGCACTGCTGGATGAGGCAGTGGTGGGTGAGGCGGTGGGGGGTGAGTCAGTCCTAGGTGAGGAAGTGCTGGGTGAGGCAGTGCTGGGTGAGGTGGTGCTGGGTGAGGCAGTGCTGAGTGAGGCAGTGCGGGAAGAGGCAGTGCTGGGAGAGGCAGTGCTAGGTGAGGTGGTGCTGGGTGAGGCGGTGCTGGAAGAGGCACGGTTGGTTGAGGCGGTGCTGGATGAGGCAGTGTTGATTGAGGCACTGCTGAATGAGGCAGTGGTGGGTGAGGCAGTGCTGGATGAGGCAGTGCTGGATGAGGCAGTGCTGCGTCAGGCAGTGCAGGATGAGGCAGTGCTGCTCAAGGCAGTGATGGGTGAGGGAGTGCTGGATGAGGCAGTACTGGATGATGCAGTACTGGGTGAGGCATTGCTGGGTGAGGCAGTGCTGGGTGAGACAATGGTGGTTAAGGCAGTGGTGGGTGAGGAAGAGCTGAGTGAGACTGTGCTGGGCAAGGCATTTATGGTTGACGCAGTGCTGGAAGAGGCAGTGCTGAGTGAGACTGTGCTGGGCAAGGCATTTATGGTTGACGCAGTGCTGGAAGAGGCAGTGCTGGGTGAGGCGGGGTGGGGTGAGTCAGTCCTAGGTGAGGCAGTGCTGGGTGAGGCAGTGCAGGATGAGGCAGTGCTGGGGGAGGCAGTGCTGGGTGAGGCATTGCAGGATGAGGCAGTGCTGGTTAAGGCAGTGCTGCGTGAGCCAGTGCTGTGTGAGGCGGTGATGTATGAGGCTGTGCAGGTTGAGGAAGTGCTGTGTGAGGCATTGCTGAATGGGGAAGTGCTGGGTGAGGCAGTGCAGGATGAGGCAGTGTTGGTTGAGGCACTGCTGGATGAGGCAGTGTTGCTTGAGGCAGTGCTGGATGAGGCAGTGCTGTGTCAGGCAGTGCTGGGTGAGGCGGTGCTGGGTGAGGCAGTTCTGAATGAGGCAGTGCAGGGTGAGGAAGTGCTGGATGAGACAACGCTGGATGAGGCAGTGCTGCATGAGGCAGCGCAAGTTGAGACAGTGCTGGGTGAGGCAGTGCTGGTTGAGGTAGTGCTGGTTGAGCTAGTGCTGGATGAGGCAGTGCAGGATGAGGCAGTGCTGGATGAGGCAGTGCTGGGTGAGGCAGTGCTGGGAGAGGCGGTGCGGGGTGAGTCAGTGCTGGATGAGGCAGTGCAGGATGAGGCAGTGCTGGATGAGGCAGTGCAGGATGAAGCAGTGCTGGATGAGGCAGTGCAGGATGAGGCAGTGCAAGATGAGGCAGTGCTGGGTGAGGAAGTGCTGGGTGAGGCAGTACTGGGTGAGGCAGTGCTGGGTGAGGCAGTGCTGAGTGAGGCAGTGCTGGAAGAGGCAGTGCTGGGAGCGGCAGTGCTGGTTGAGGTGGTGCTGGGTGAGGCGGTGCTGGAAGAGGCACGGTTGGTTGAGGCGGTGCTGGATGAGGCAGTGCTGAGTGAGGCAGTGCTGGAAGAGGCAGTGCTGGGAGCGGCAGTGCTGGTTGAGGTGGTGCTGGGTGAGGCGATGCTGGAAGAGGCACGGTTGGTTGAGGCGGAGCTGGATGAGGCAGTGTTGATTGAGGCACTGCTGAATGAGGCAGTGGTGGGTGAGGCAGTGCTGGATGAGGCAGTGCTGGATGAGGCAGTGCAGTGTCAGGCAGACCAGTATGAGGCAGTGCTGTTCGAGGCAGTGGTGGGTGAGGCAGTGCTGGGTGAGGCAATGGTGGTTGAGGCAGTGGTGGGTGAGGAAGTGCTGAGTGAGACTGTGCTGGGCAAGGCATTTCTGGTTGACGCAGTGCTGGATGAGGCAGTGCTGGGTGAGGCGGGGCGGAGTGAGTCAGTCCTAGGTGAGGCAGTGCTGGGTGAGGCAGTGTAGGATGAGGCAGTGCTGGGTGAGGCAGTGATGGATGAGGCTGTGCTGGTTGAGGCAGTGCTAGGTGAAGCAGTGCTGGGTGAGGCAGTGTTGGTTGAGGCACGGCTGGATGAGGCAGTGCTGGATGAGGCAGTGCTGATTGAGGTAGTGCTGGATGAGGCAGTGCTGGATGAGGCATTGTTGGTTTAGGCAGTGCTGGGTGCGGCAGTGCTGGGTGAGGTAGTGCTGGATGAGGCAGTGCTGGGTGCGGCAGTGCTGGGTGAGGCAGTTCTGAATGAGGCAGTGCTGGGTGAGGCAGTTTTGGATGAGGCAGTGCTGGGTGAGGCAGCGCTGGAAGAGGCAGCGCTGGATGAGGCAGTGCTGCATCAGGCAGCGCAGGTTGAGGCAGTGTTGGGTGCGGCATTGCTGCGTCAGGCAGTGCTGGACGAGGTAGTGCTGGATGAGGCAGCGCTGGGTGAGGCAGTGCTGGATGAGGCAGGGCTGGATGAGGCAGTGCTGGGTGAGGCAGTGCTGGATGAGGCAATGCTGGGTGAGGTAGTGCTGGGTGAGGCAGTGCTGGGAAAGGCAGTGCTGGGAGAGGCAGTGCTGGGTGAGGCAGTGCTGGATGAGGCAGTGATGGGTGAGGCAGTCATGGATGTGGCAGTGCTGCGTCAGGCGGTGCTGGGTGAGGCAGTGCTGAGTGAGGCAGTGCTGGGAGAGGCAGTGCTGGGAGAGGTGGTGCTGGGTGAGGCAGTGCTGGATGACGCTGTGCTGGGTGAGGCAAAATTGGGTGAGGTGGTACAGGGTGAGGCAGTGCTGTGTGGCAGTGCAGTTCGAAACAGTGATGAGTAATGCAGTGCTGAATGAGGCAGTGCTGGATGAGGCACGGTTGGTTGAGGCAGTGCTGGATGAGGCAGTGTTGATTGAGGCACTGCTTAATGAGGCAGTGGTGGGTGAGGCAGTGCTGGATGAGGCAGTGCTGGATGAGGCAGTGCTGCGTCAGGCAGTGCAGGATGAGGCAGTGCTGTTCGAGGCAGTGCTGGGTGAGGCAGTGCTGGATGAGGCAGTGCTGGATGAGGCAGTGCTGGGTGAGGCAGTGCTGGGTGAGGCAGTGCTGCGTCAGGCAGTGCAGGATGAGGCAGTGCTGGCTGAGGCAGTGCTGGATGAGGCAGTGCAGGATGAGGCAGTGGTGGGTGAGGAAGTGCTGAGCGAGATTGTGCTGGGCAAGGCATTTCTAGTTGACGCAATGCTGGAAGAGGCAGTGCTTGATGAGGTGGGGTGGGGTGAGTCATTCCTAGGTGAGGCAGTGCTGGGTGAGGCAGTGCAGGATAAGGCAGTGCTGGTTGAGGTATTGCTGGTTGAGGCAGTGCTGCATGAGGCAGCGCTGGGTGAGGCAGTGCTGAAAGGGGAACTGCTCTGTGAGGCAGTGCTGGATGAGGCAGTGCTGGGTGAGGCAGTGCTGGGTGAGGCAGTGCAGGATGAGGCAGTGCTGGGTGAGGCAGTGCTGGGTGAGGCAGTGCAGGGTGAGGCAGTGCTGGTTGAGGCAGTGCTGGGTGAGCCAGTGCTGAGTGAGGCGGTGATAGATGAGGCAGTGCAGGTTGAGGAAGTGCTGGGTGCGGCAGTGCTGGGTGAGGCAGTGCTGGGTGAGGCAGTGCTGGGTGAGGCAGTGCTGGGAGAAGCAGTGCTGGGTGAGGCAGTGCTGAATGGGGAAGTGCTGGGTGAGGCAGTGCAGGATGAGGCCGTGTTGGTTGAGGCACTGCTGGATGAGGCAGTGTTGGTTGAGACAGTGATGGATGAGGCAGTGCTGTGTCAGGCAGTGCTGGGTGAGGCGGTGCTGGGTGAGGCAGTTCTGAATGAGGCAGTTCAGGGTGAGGCATTGCTGGATGAGAAAACGCAGGATGAGGCAGTGCTGTATGAGGCAGCGCAAGTTGAGACAGTGCTGGGTGAGGCAGTGCAGGATGAGATAGTGCTGGTTGAGGTAGTGCGGGATGAGGCACTGCTGGATGAGGCAGTGCTGCGTGAGGCAGTGCTGGATGAGGCAGTGCAGGATGAGGCAGTGCTGGGTGAGGCAGTGCTGGATGAGGCAGTGCTGGAAGAGGCAGTGCTGGATGAGGTGGTGCGGGCTGAGTCAGTCCTAGGTGAGGAAGTGCTGGGTGAGGCAGTGCTGGGTGAGGTGGTGCTGGGTGAGGCAGTGCTGAGTGAGGCAGTGTTGGTTGAGGCAGTGCTGGAGAAGGCAATGCTGGATGAGGCAATGCTGGATGAGGCAGTGTTGGTTGAGGCAGTGCTGGATGAGGCAGTGCTGGTTGAGGCAGTGCTGGATGAGGCAGTGTTGGTTGAGGCAGTGCTGGATGAGGCAGTGCTGGGTGAGGCAGTGCTAAATGGGGAAGTGCTGGGTGAGGCAGTGCTGGATGAGGCAGTGTTGGTTGAGGCAGTGATGGATGAGGCAGTGCTGCGTCAGGCAGTGCTGGGTGAGGCGGTGCTGGGTGAGGCAGATCTTAATGAGGCAGTGCTGGGTGAGGAAGTGCTGGATGAGACAACGCTGGATGAGGCAGTGCTGCATGAGGCAGCGCGAGTTGAGACAGTGCTGGGTGAGGCAATGCTGGTTGAGGAAGTGCTGGTTGAGCTAGTGCTGGATGAGGCAGTGCTGGATGAGGCAGTGCTGGATGAGGCAGTGCTGGATGAGGCAGTGCTGGGTGAGGCAGTGCTGGAATGGGCAGTGCTGGGTGAGGCAGTGCTGGAATGGGCAGTGCTGGAAGAGGCAGTGCTGGGTGAGGCCGTGCGGGGTGAGTCAGTCCTAGGTGACGCAGTGCTGGGTGAGGCAGTGCTGGGTGAGGCAGTGCAGGATGAGGCAGTGCTGGGTGAGGCAGTGCTGGGTGAGGCAGTGCAGGATGAGGCAGTGCTGGGTGAGGCAGTGCTGGGTGAGGCAGTGCAGGGTGAGGCAGTGCTGGTTGAGGCAGTGCTGGGTGAGCCAGTGCTGAGTGAGGCGGTGATAGATGAGGCAGTGCAGGTTGAGGAAGTGCTGGGTGCGGCAGTGCTGGGTGAGGCAGTGCTGGGTGAGGCAGTGCTGGGTGAGGCAGTGCTGGGAGAAGCAGTGCTGGGTGAGGCAGTGCTGAATGGGGAAGTGCTGGGTGAGGCAGTGCAGGATGAGGCAGTGTTGGTTGAGGCACTGCTGGATGAGGCAGTGTTGGTTGAGGCAGTGATGGATGAGGCAGTGCTGTGTCAGGCAGTGCTGGGTGAGGCGGTGCTGGGTGAGGCAGTTCTGAATGAGGCAGTTCAGGGTGAGGCATTGATGGATGAGAAAACGCAGGATGAGGCAGTGCTGCATGAGGCAGCGCAAGTTGAGACAGTGCTGGGTGAGGCAGTGCTGGATGAGATAGTGCTGGTTGAGGTAGTGCGGGATGAGGCACTGCTGGATGAGGCAGTGCTGCGTGAGGCAGTGCTGGATGAGGCAGTGCAGGATGAGGCAGTGCTGGGTGAGGCAGTGCTGGATGAGGCAGTGCTGGAAGAGGCAGTGCTGGATGAGGTGGTGCGGGCTGAGTCAGTCCTAGGTGAGGAAGTGCTGGGTGAGGCAGTGCTGGGTGAGGTGGTGCTGGGTGAGGCAGTGCTGAGTGAGGCAGTGCTGGAAGAGGCAGTGCTGGGAGAGGCAGTGCTGGTGAGGCAGTGCTGGTTGAGGCAGTGCTGGCTGAGGCAGTGCTGGATGAGAGTGTTGGTTTAGGCAGTGCTGGATGAGGCAGTGTTGGTTGAGGCACGGCTGGATGAGGCAGTGCTGGATGAGGCAGTGCTGATTGAGGCAGTGCTGGATGAAGCAGTGCTGGATGAGGCAGTGTTAGTTGAGGCAGTGCTGGGTGCGGCAGTGCTGGGTGAGGCAGTTCTGAATGAGGCAGTGCTGGGTGAGGCAGTTTTGGATGAGGCAGTGCTGGGTGAGGCAGCGCTGGATGAGGCAGCGCTAGATGAGGCAGTGCTGCATCAGGCAGCGCAGGTTGAGGCAGTGCTGGGTGCAGCAGTGCTGCGTCAGGCAGTACTCGGTGAGGCAGTGCTGGATGAGGCAGTGATGGGTGTGGCAGTGCTGGATGAGGCAGTGCTGGGTGAGGCAGTGCTGGGTGAGGCGATGCTGGGTGAGGCAGTGCTGGGTGAGGGGGTGCTGGGTGAGGGGGTGCTGGGTGAGGGGGTGCTGGGTGAGGGGGTGCTGGGTGAGGCAGTGCTCGGAGAAGCATTGCTGGGTGAGGCGGGGCTGGGTGAAGCATTGCTGGATGACGCTTTGCTGGGTGAGGCAAAACTGGGTGAGGCGGTACAGGGTGAGGCCATGCTGTGTGGCAGTGCTGTTCGAGACAGTGATGAGTATGGCCGTGCTGGATGAGGCAGTGTTGGTTGAGGCAGTGCTGGATGAGGCAGTGCAGAATGAGGCTGTGCTGGATGAGACAACGCTGGATGAGGCAGTGCTGGATGAGGCAGTGCTGGGTGAGGCAGTGCTGGGTGAGGCAGTGCATAATGAGGCAGTGCTGGGTGAGGTGGTGCATGGGGGGTGCTGTGGAGGCAGTGCTGAGTGAGACAGTGCTGGGAGAGGCGGTGCTGGATGAGGCGGTGCTGGGTGTGGTAGTGCTGCATGAGGCAGTGCTGGGTGAGGCAGTGCTGGGTGAGGATGTGCTGGATGAGGCACTGGGGGTTGAGGCAGTGCTGGGTGAGGCAGTGCTGGGAGAGGCAGTGCTGGATGAGGCAGTGTTGGTTGAGGCAGTGCTGGAGAAGGCAATGCTGGATGAGGCAATGCTGGATGAGACAGTGTTGGTTGAGGCAGTGCTGGATGAGGCAGTGCTAGTTGAGGCAGTGCTGGATGAGGCAGTGTTGGTTGAGGCAGTGCTGGATGAGGCAGTGCTGGGTGAGGCAGTGCTGGATGAGACAACGTTGGATGAGGCAGTGCTGCATCAGACAGCGCAACTTGAGACAGTGCTGGGTGAGGCAGTGCAGGATGAGGCAGTGCTGGTTGAGGCAGTGCTGGGTGAGCCAGTGCTGAGTGAGGCGGTGATAGATGAGGCTATGCTGGTTGAGGAAGTGCTGGTTCAAGCAGTTCTGGATGAGGCAGTGTTGAATGGGGAAGTGCTGGGCGAGGCAGTGCTGGTTGAGGCAGTGTTGGTTGAGGCAGTGCAGGATGAGGCAGTGTTGGTTGAGGCACTGCTGGATGAGACAGTGCTGTGTGAGGCAGTGCTGGGTGAGGCGGTGCTGGGTGAGGCAGTTGTGAATGAGGCAGTGCAGGGTGAGGCAGTGCTGCATGAGGCAGCGCAAGTAGAGACATTGCTGGGTGAGGCAGTGCTGGTTGAGATAGTGCTGGTTGAGGTAGTGCTGGATGAGGCAGTGCTGGATGAGGCAGTGCTGGGTAAGGCAGTGCTGGATGAGGCAGTGCTGGATGAGGCAGTGCTGGGTGAGGCAAAACTGGGTGAGGCGGTACAGGGTGAGGCCGTGCTGTGTGGTAGTGCTGTTCGAGACAGTGATGAGTAAGGCAGTGCTGGATGAGGCAGTGTTGATTGAGGCACTGCTGGATGAGGCAGTGGTGGGTGAGGCAGTGGTTCGTCAGGCAGTGCTGGATGAGACTGTGCAGAATGAGGCAGTGCTGGGTGAGGCAGTGCTGGATGAGACAACGCTAATTGAGGCAGTGCTGGTTGAGGCAGTGCTGAGTGAGGCAGTGCTGGGAGAGGCAGTGCTGGGTGAGGTGGTGCTGGGTGAGGCAGTGCTGGGTGAGCCAGTGCTGAGTGAGGCGGTGATAGATGAGGCAGTGCAGGTTGAGGAAGTGCTGGGTGAGGCAGTGCTGGGTGAAGCAGTGCTGGGTGAAGCAGTGCTGCGTGAGGCAGTGCTGAATGGGGAAGTGCTGGGTGAGGCAGTGCAGGATGAGGCCGTGTTGGTTGAGGCACTGCTGGATGAGGCAGAGTTGGTTGAGGCAGTGCTGGATGAGGCAGTGCTATGTCAGGCAGTGCTGGGTGAGGCGGTGCTGCGTGAGGCAGTGCTGGATGAGGCAGTGCTGGGTGAGGTGGTGCTGGGTGAGGTAGTGCTGGATGAGGCAGTGCAGGATGAGGCAGTGCTGGATGAATCAATGCTGGGTGAGGTGGTGCTGGGTGAGGCAGTGCTGAGTGAGGCAGTGCTGAGTGAGGTAGTGCTGGGAGAGGCAGTGCTGGGTGAGGTGGTGCTGGGTGAGGCAGTGCTGAGTGAGGCAGTGCTGGGAGAGGCAGTGCTGGGAGAGGTGGTGCTGGGTGAGGCAGTGCTGGATGACGCTGTGCTGGGTGAGGCAAAATTGGGTGAGGTGGTACAGGGTGAGGCAGTGCTGTGTGGCAGTGCAGTTCGAAACAGTGATAAGTAATGCAGTGCTGAATGAGGCAGTGCTGGATGAGGCACGGTTGGTTGAGGCAGTGCTGGATGAGGCAGTGTTGATTGAGGCACTGCTTAATGAGGCAGTGGTGGGTGAGGCAGTGCTGGATGAGGCAGTGCTGGATGAGGAAGTGCTGCGTGAGGCAGTGCAGGATGAGGCAGTGCTGTTCGAGGCAGTGCTGGGTGAGGCAGTGCTGGATGAGGCAGTGCTGGATGAGGCAGTGCTGGGTGAGGCAGTGCTGGGTGAGGCAGTGCTGCGTCAGGCAGTGCAGGATGAGGCAGTGCTGGCTGAGGCAGTGCTGGATGAGGCAGTGCAGGATGAGGCAGTGGTGGGTGAGAAAGTGCTGAGCGAGATTGTGCTGGGCAAGGCATTTCTAGTTGACGCAATGCTGGAAGAGGCAGTGCTTGATGAGGTGGGGTGGGGTGAGTCATTCCTAGGTGAGGCAGTGCTGGGTGAGGCAGTGCAGGATAAGGCAGTGCTGGTTGAGGTATTGCTGGTTGAGGCAGTGCTGCATGAGGCAGCGCTGGGTGAGGCAGTGCTGAAAGGGGAACTGCTCTGTGAGGCAGTGCTGGATGAGGCAGTGCTGGGTGAGGCAGTGCTGGGTGAGGCAGTGCAGGATGAGGCAGTGCTGGGTGAGGCAGTGCTGGGTGAGGCAGTGCAGGGTGAGGCAGTGCTGGTTGAGGCAGTGCTGGGTGAGCCAGTGCTGAGTGAGGCGGTGATAGATGAGGCAGTGCAGGTTGAGGAAGTGCTGGGTGCGGCAGTGCTGAAAGGGGAACTGCTCTGTGAGGCAGTGCTGGATGAGGCAGTGCTGGTGAGGCAATGCTGCTTGAGGCAGTGCTGGATGAGGCAGTGCTGGATGAGGCAGTACTGGCTGAGACAGTGTTGGTTGAGGCAGTGCTGGATGAGGCAGTGTTGGTTGAGGCACTGCTGGATGAGGCAGTGCTGGTGAGGCAGTGCTGGTTGAGGCAGTGCTGGGTGAGGCAGTGCTGGGTGAGGCAGTGCTGGATGAGGCAGTGCTGGTGAGGCAATGCTGCTTGAGGCAGTGCTGGATGAGGCAGTGCTGGATGAGGCAGTACTGGATGAGACAGTGTTGGTTGAGGCAGTGCTGGATGAGGCAGTGTTGGTTGAGGCACTGCTGGATGAGGCAGTGCTGGTGAGGCAGTGCTGGTTGAGGCAGTGCTGGATGAGGCAGTGCTGGATGAGGCAGTGTTGGTTGAGGTACTGCTGGGTGACGCATTGCTGGGTGAGGCAATTATGAATGAGGCAGTGCTGGGTGAGGTAGTGCTGGATGAGGCAGTGCTGGGTGAGGCGGTGCGGGGTGATTCAGTCCTAGGTGAGGAAGTGCTGGGTGAGGCAGTGCTGGTTGAGATAGTGCTGGTTGAGGTAGTGCTGGATGAGGCAGTGCTGGATGAGGCAGTGCTGGGTGAGGCAGTGCTGGATGAGGCAGTGCTGGATGAGGCAGTGCTGGGTGAGGCAGTGCTGGATGAGGTAGTGCTGGGTGAGGCAGTGCTGGATGAAGCAGTGCTGGGTGAGGCAGTGCTGGGAGAGGTAATGCTGGGTGAGGTGGTGCTGGGTGAGGCAGTGCTGAGTGAGGCAGTGCTGGAAGAGGCAGTGCTGGGAGAGGCAGTGCTGGATGAGGTGGTGCTGGATGAGGCAGTGCTGGATGAGGCAGGGCTGGGTGAAGCATTGCTGGGTGAGGGAGTGCTGGGTGAGGGGGTGCTGGGTGAGGCAATGCTGGATGATGCTGTGCTGGGTCAGGCAAAATTGGGTGAGGCGGTACAGGGTGAGGCAGTGCTGCGTGGCAGTGCTGTTCGAGACAGTGATGAGTAAGGCAGTGCTGGATGAGACAGTGCTGGATGAGGCACGGTTGGTTGAGGCAGTGCTGGATGAGGCAGTGTTGATTGAGGCACTGCTGAATGAGGCAGTGGTGGTTGAGACAGTGCTGGATGAGGCAGTGCTGGATGAGGCAGTGCTGGATGAGGCAGTGCTGCGTCAGGCAGTGCAGGATGAGGCAGTGCTGTTCGAGGCAGTGCTGGGTGAGGCAGTGCTGGATGACGCAGTACTGGATGAGGCAGTGCTGGGTGAGGAAGTGCTGAGCGAGATTGTTATGGGCAAGGCATTTCTGGTAGACGCAAGGCAGTGCTGATTGAGGTAGTGCTGGTTGAGGCAGTGCTGGGTGAGGCAGTGCTGAAAGGGGAACTGCTGGGTGAGGCAGTGCTGGATGAGTCAGTGCTGGTGAGGCAGTGCTGGTTGAGGCAGTGCTGGATGAGGCAGTTCTGGATGAGAGTGTTGGTTTAGGCAGTGCTGGATGAGGCAGTGCTGGATGAGGCAGTGCTGGGTGAGGGAAAACTGGGTGAGGCGGTACAGGGTGAGGCCGTGCTGTGTGGCAGTGCTGTTCGAGACAGTGATGAGTAAGGCTGTGCTGGATGAGGCAGTGTTGATTGAGGCACTGCTGGATGAGGCAATGGTGGGTGAGGCAGTGGTTCGTCAGGCAGTGCTGGATGAGGCTGTGCAGAATGAGGCAGTGCTGGATGAGGCAGTGCTGGATGAGGCAGTGCTGGGTGAGGCAGTGCAGAATGAGGCAGTGCTGGGTGAGGCAGTGCTGGATGAGACAACGCTAATTGAGGCAGTGCAGGATGAGGCAGTGCTGAGTGAGGCAGTGCTGGGAGAGGCAGTGCTGGGTGAGGTGGTGCTGGGTGAGGCAGTGCTGGGTGAGCCAGTGCTGAGTGAGGCGGTGATAGATGAGGCAGTGCAGGTTGAGGAAGTGCTGGGTGAGGCAGTGCTGGGTGAAGCAGTGCTGGGTGAAGCAGTGCTGCGTGAGGCAGTGCTGAATGGGGAAGTGCTGGGTGAGGCAGTGCAGGATGAGGCCGTGTTGGTTGAGGCACTGCTGGATGAGGCAGAGTTGGTTGAGGCAGTGCTGGATGAGGCAGTGCTATGTCAGGCAGTGCTGGGTGAGGCGGTGCTGCGTGAGGCAGTGCTGGATGAATCAATGCTGGGTGAGGTGGTGCTGGGTGAGGCAGTGCTGAGTGAGGCAGTGCTGAGTGAGGTAGTACTGGGAGAGGCAGTGCTGGGTGAGGTGGTGCTGGGTGAGGCAGTGCTGAGTGAGGCAGTGCTGGGAGAGGCAGTGCTGGGAGAGGTGGTGCTGGGTGAGGCAGTGCTGGGTGAGGCAGTGCTGGATGAGGCGGTACTGGATGAGACAGTGCTGGATGAGGCAGTGCTGGATGAGGCAGTGCAGGATGAGGCAGTGGTGGGTGAGGAAGTGCTGAGCGAGATTGTGCTGGGCAAGGCATTTCTAGTTGACGCAATGCTGGAAGAGGCAGTGCTTGATGAGGTGGGGTGGGGTGAGTCATTCCTAGGTGAGGCAGTGCTGGGTGAGGCAGTGCAGGATAAGGCAGTGCTGGTTGAGGTATTGCTGGTTGAGGCAGTGCTGCATGAGGCAGCGCTGGGTGAGGCAGTGCTGAAAGGGGAACTGCTCTGTGAGGCAGTGCTGGATGAGGCAGTGCTGGTGAGGCAATGCTGCTTGAGGCAGTGCTGGATGAGGCAGTGCTGGATGAGGCAGTACTGGATGAGACAGTGTTGGTTGAGGAAGTGCTGGATGAGGCAGTGTTGGTTGAGGCACTGCTGGATGAGGCAGTGCTGGTGAGGCAGTGCTGGTTGAGGCAGTGCTGGATGAGGCAGTGTTGGTTGAGGTACTGCTGGGTGACGCATTGCTGGGTGAGGCAGTTATGAATGAGGCAGTGCTGGGTGAGGTAGTGCTGGATGAGGCAGTGCTGGGTGAGGCGGTGCGGGGTGATTCAGTCCTAGGTGAGGAAGTGCTGGGTGAGGCAGTGCTGGTTGAGATAGTGCTGGTTGAGGTAGTGCTGGATGAGGCAGTGCTGGATGAGGCAGTGCTGGGTGAGGCAGTGCTGGATGAGGCAGTGCTGGATGAGGCAGTGCTGGGTGAGGCAGTGCTGGATGAGGTGGTGCTGGGTGAGGCAGTGCTGAGTGAGGCAGTGCTGGAAGAGGCAGTGCTGGGAGAGGCAGTGCTGGTGAGGCAGTGCTGGTTGAGGCAGTGCTGGCTGAGGCAGTGCTGGATGAGAGTGTTGGTTTAGGCAGTGCTGGATGAGGCAGTGTTGGTTGAGGCACGGCTGGATGAGGCAGTGCTGGATGAGGCAGTGCTGATTGAGGCAGTGCTGGATGAAGCAGTGCTGGATGAGGCAGTGTTAGTTGAGGCAGTGCTGGGTGCGGCAGTGCTGGGTGAGGCAGTTCTGAATGAGGCAGTGCTGGGTGAGGCAGTTTTGGATGAGGCAGTGCTGGGTGAGGCAGCGCTGGATGAGGCAGCGCTAGATGAGTCAGTGCTGCATCAGGCAGCGCAGGTTGAGGCAGTGCTGGGTGCAGCAGTGCTGCGTCAGGCAGTACTCGGTGAGGCAGTGCTGGATGAGGCAGTGATGGGTGTGGCAGTGCTGGATGAGGCAGTGCTGGGTGAGGCAGTGCTGGGTGAGGCGATGCTGGGTGAGGCAGTGCTGGGTGAGGGGGTGCTGGGTGAGGGGGTGCTGGGTGAGGGGGTGCTGGGTGAGGGGGTGCTGGGTGAGGCAGTGCTCGGAGAAGCATTGCTGGGTGAGGCGGGGCTGGGTGAAGCATTGCTGGATGACGCTTTGCTGGGTGAGGCAAAACTGGGTGAGGCGGTACAGGGTGAGGCCATGCTGTGTGGCAGTGCTGTTCGAGACAGTGATGAGTATGGCCGTGCTGGATGAGGCAGTGTTGGTTGAGGCAGTGCTGGATGAGGCAGTGCAGAATGAGGCTGTGCTGGATGAGACAACGCTGGATGAGGCAGTGCTGGATGAGGCAGTGCTGGGTGAGGCAGTGCTGGGTGAGGCAGTGCATAATGAGGCAGTGCTGGGTGAGGTGGTGCTGGTGGAGGCAGTGCTGAGTGAGACAGTGCTGGGAGAGGCGGTGCTGGATGAGGCGGTGCTGGGTGTGGTAGTGCTGCATGAGGCAGTGCTGGGTGAGGCAGTGCTGGGTGAGGATGTGCTGGATGAGGCACTGGGGGTTGAGGCAGTGCTGGGTGAGGCAGTGCTGGGAGAGGCAGTGCTGGATGAGGCAGTGTTGGTTGAGGCAGTGCTGGAGAAGGCAATGCTGGATGAGGCAATGCTGGATGAGACAGTGTTGGTTGAGGCAGTGCTGGATGAGGCAGTGCTAGTTGAGGCAGTGCTGGATGAGGCAGTGTTGGTTGAGGCAGTGCTGGATGAGGCAGTGCTGGGTGAGGCAGTGCTGGATGAGACAACGTTGGATGAGGCAGTGCTGCATCAGACAGCGCAACTTGAGACAGTGCTGGGTGAGGCAGTGCAGGATGAGGCAGTGCTGGTTGAGGCAGTGCTGGGTGAGCCAGTGCTGAGTGAGGCGGTGATAGATGAGGCTATGCTGGTTGAGGAAGTGCTGGTTCAAGCAGTTCTGGATGAGGCAGTGTTGAATGGGGAAGTGCTGGGCGAGGCAGTGCTGGTTGAGGCAGTGTTGGTTGAGGCAGTGCAGGATGAGGCAGTGTTGGTTGAGGCACTGCTGGATGAGACAGTGCTGTGTGAGGCAGTGCTGGGTGAGGCGGTGCTGGGTGAGGCAGTTGTGAATGAGGCAGTGCAGGGTGAGGCAGTGCTGCATGAGGCAGCGCAAGTAGAGACATTGCTGGGTGAGGCAGTGCTGGTTGAGATAGTGCTGGTTGAGGTAGTGCTGGATGAGGCAGTGCTGGATGAGGCAGTGCTGGGTAAGGCAGTGCTGGATGAGGCAGTGCTGGATGAGGCAGTGCTGGGTGAGGCAAAACTGGGTGAGGCGGTACAGGGTGAGGCCGTGCTGTGTGGTAGTGCTGTTCGAGACAGTGATGAGTAAGGCAGTGCTGGATGAGGCAGTGTTGATTGAGGCACTGCTGGATGAGGCAGTGGTGGGTGAGGCAGTGGTTCGTCAGGCAGTGCTGGATGAGACTGTGCAGAATGAGGCAGTGCTGGGTGAGGCAGTGCTGGATGAGACAACGCTAATTGAGGCAGTGCTGGTTGAGGCAGTGCTGAGTGAGGCAGTGCTGGGAGAGGCAGTGCTGGGTGAGGTGGTGCTGGGTGAGGCAGTGCTGGGTGAGCCAGTGCTGAGTGAGGCGGTGATAGATGAGGCAGTGCAGGTTGAGGAAGTGCTGGGTGAGGCAGTGCTGGGTGAAGCAGTGCTGGGTGAAGCAGTGCTGCGTGAGGCAGTGCTGAATGGGGAAGTGCTGGGTGAGGCAGTGCAGGATGAGGCCGTGTTGGTTGAGGCACTGCTGGATGAGGCAGAGTTGGTTGAGGCAGTGCTGGATGAGGCAGTGCTATGTCAGGCAGTGCTGGGTGAGGCGGTGCTGCGTGAGGCAGTGCTGGATGAGGCAGTGCTGGGTGAGGTGGTGCTGGGTGAGGTAGTGCTGGATGAGGCAGTGCAGGATGAGGCAGTGCTGGATGAATCAATGCTGGGTGAGGTGGTGCTGGGTGAGGCAGTGCTGAGTGAGGCAGTGCTGAGTGAGGTAGTGCTGGGAGAGGCAGTGCTGGGTGAGGTGGTGCTGGGTGAGGCAGTGCTGAGTGAGGCAGTGCTGGGAGAGGCAGTGCTGGGAGAGGTGGTGCTGGGTGAGGCAGTGCTGGATGACGCTGTGCTGGGTGAGGCAAAATTGGGTGAGGTGGTACAGGGTGAGGCAGTGCTGTGTGGCAGTGCAGTTCGAAACAGTGATAAGTAATGCAGTGCTGAATGAGGCAGTGCTGGATGAGGCACGGTTGGTTGAGGCAGTGCTGGATGAGGCAGTGTTGATTGAGGCACTGCTTAATGAGGCAGTGGTGGGTGAGGCAGTGCTGGATGAGGCAGTGCTGGATGAGGAAGTGCTGCGTGAGGCAGTGCAGGATGAGGCAGTGCTGTTCGAGGCAGTGCTGGGTGAGGCAGTGCTGGATGAGGCAGTGCTGGATGAGGCAGTGCTGGGTGAGGCAGTGCTGGGTGAGGCAGTGCTGCGTCAGGCAGTGCAGGATGAGGCAGTGCTGGCTGAGGCAGTGCTGGATGAGGCAGTGCAGGATGAGGCAGTGGTGGGTGAGAAAGTGCTGAGCGAGATTGTGCTGGGCAAGGCATTTCTAGTTGACGCAATGCTGGAAGAGGCAGTGCTTGATGAGGTGGGGTGGGGTGAGTCATTCCTAGGTGAGGCAGTGCTGGGTGAGGCAGTGCAGGATAAGGCAGTGCTGGTTGAGGTATTGCTGGTTGAGGCAGTGCTGCATGAGGCAGCGCTGGGTGAGGCAGTGCTGAAAGGGGAACTGCTCTGTGAGGCAGTGCTGGATGAGGCAGTGCTGGGTGAGGCAGTGCTGGGTGAGGCAGTGCAGGATGAGGCAGTGCTGGGTGAGGCAGTGCTGGGTGAGGCAGTGCAGGGTGAGGCAGTGCTGGTTGAGGCAGTGCTGGGTGAGCCAGTGCTGAGTGAGGCGGTGATAGATGAGGCAGTGCAGGTTGAGGAAGTGCTGGGTGCGGCAGTGCTGAAAGGGGAACTGCTCTGTGAGGCAGTGCTGGATGAGGCAGTGCTGGTGAGGCAATGCTGCTTGAGGCAGTGCTGGATGAGGCAGTGCTGGATGAGGCAGTACTGGCTGAGACAGTGTTGGTTGAGGCAGTGCTGGATGAGGCAGTGTTGGTTGAGGCACTGCTGGATGAGGCAGTGCTGGTGAGGCAGTGCTGGTTGAGGCAGTGCTGGGTGAGGCAGTGCTGGGTGAGGCAGTGCTGGATGAGGCAGTGCTGGTGAGGCAATGCTGCTTGAGGCAGTGCTGGATGAGGCAGTGCTGGATGAGGCAGTACTGGATGAGACAGTGTTGGTTGAGGCAGTGCTGGATGAGGCAGTGTTGGTTGAGGCACTGCTGGATGAGGCAGTGCTGGTGAGGCAGTGCTGGTTGAGGCAGTGCTGGATGAGGCAGTGCTGGATGAGGCAGTGTTGGTTGAGGTACTGCTGGGTGACGCATTGCTGGGTGAGGCAATTATGAATGAGGCAGTGCTGGGTGAGGTAGTGCTGGATGAGGCAGTGCTGGGTGAGGCGGTGCGGGGTGATTCAGTCCTAGGTGAGGAAGTGCTGGGTGAGGCAGTGCTGGTTGAGATAGTGCTGGTTGAGGTAGTGCTGGATGAGGCAGTGCTGGATGAGGCAGTGCTGGGTGAGGCAGTGCTGGATGAGGCAGTGCTGGATGAGGCAGTGCTGGGTGAGGCAGTGCTGGATGAGGTAGTGCTGGGTGAGGCAGTGCTGGATGAAGCAGTGCTGGGTGAGGCAGTGCTGGGAGAGGTAATGCTGGGTGAGGTGGTGCTGGGTGAGGCAGTGCTGAGTGAGGCAGTGCTGGAAGAGGCAGTGCTGGGAGAGGCAGTGCTGGATGAGGTGGTGCTGGATGAGGCAGTGCTGGATGAGGCAGGGCTGGGTGAAGCATTGCTGGGTGAGGGAGTGCTGGGTGAGGGGGTGCTGGGTGAGGCAATGCTGGATGATGCTGTGCTGGGTCAGGCAAAATTGGGTGAGGCGGTACAGGGTGAGGCA